>NC_030417.2:26457146-26764646 GCF_001660625.3 Ictalurus punctatus
GAATATGCATTCTCGTGCACAGACAGAAAAGGTTCAAAATGTGTGCCAAATCTCTAGACATTCAATTACTCATATAACTTATAGGTTCAATAGAGCAAACCTTAAGAATGTAAGAGTTTGCCTGAGAGGGCTAGCTCACTTACAGCAATATGGTAGGGCTTACAGTTTTCTCTTCCCTTCTTTTTTACTTTATTATTATTATTATTATTATTATTATTATTATTAATCTCGGTAGAATTTACTTGTGCGTTAAATTTGCCAAATGTATGTGATATCATGGAATGAGTCAATGGGGCATGCCACTTGATAATAATCCACCGCAAAAATACTGCGCCTCTTGCGCTTATTAATAAGTACTCTCTTTACTTATTTATTACTCGAACCGGACTCTTTCCATTAGCAAATATTTTTACCGTTATTATACATGGACAGCACTAATCTAATTATTGATCTTACTCTGATTAAGATAATAATGTGATTAAGGTGTTTACATGAGTCGCTTTTAGAATACTCCTGTCATGTTCCCGTTTTATATGTTATAGAACATAATCAGATTAATAGCCCGCGTCATTACGTCACCGCGCCACGCCGTCCCTCCAGAATTTCACGTATCAACATACAGTTCGTCTTCGTTATGGTACCGTATACAGTTTTGGATGTTTTTATTAATTTAATTTTTTTTACGAACCCTTTAAGTGCAGTTAATTATTTGTCATGCTATACGTGCTAATAGACAACTGCTTGAAGCCGTATAGACAACTGCTTAAAGCGGTGGGTGTGTCCCAAATAGCGTAGTTACCGTCTATATAGTAGCCGAGATACATTTATTTTTCCCCACTACAGGCCTATTGTAGGAAAGTATGCGATTTGGGACATAGCCGGACTCTCTTGTTCGCCGTAAAACGTAAAATTGCCGTGTGTGATCGTGTCCTGTCGCAAAATGCGTTGAAAATTCTCACACGACATTCATAATGTGATTAAGGTGGTTTACATGTCACTACTACACGCCCATAATACGACTAAAACAGGAATACGCCACCTGTCTTAATTAGATTATTGCTTACTTCCATTATGACCTTAATTAGATTAAGTTAAGTAAAAATTGCTGTTTACAGCAATAGTTTCTTAATTAGAGTATGGTCTTAATCGGATTAAGAGTGGATTATTATTGTCCGTGTAAACGCAGTTTATATATATACCCGTCGGTATATATCTTAGTTTTGAAACTGTGATCTCAGAAACACCAATATCTCTGCTATCACAGAGGCGAAGTTCCTGGAACTTCTTATAAGAAATCGCTCCATGTAATACTTCTCTCAAAGTAATACATGCATTTCTTATATCATTGACTTCATAACATTCTAATTCTAAATCATCGAGTCCCTTCCACACTGATCTCAGTGACATGACATGGCCTTCTTAGGTGTTATCCTCAGATGAACATGAACAAGAACAAACTTATTACAAAGTAAAAATGAATAATTTCTCACACACACACACACGTATGTATGTATGTATGTATGTATGTATGTATGTGTGTATATATATATATATACATATATATATATATATATATATACACACACACATACATACATACATATACGTACATGCGCATATAGAGATATATTTATATATGTATACATACATTAAGACACTAAAAAGCTTGCTGTATACACTTTTAATTCACATAAATTTAATTAAAACGGAGTTGCCATGACATGCAACTAACCTCGTAACGCGAAACCAGCAACTATGACATCTTTCATTCCAAAATGGACATTTAGGCCTGTTTCCAAACGACTTGCTATTGAACATAGAGTACACTAAATAAGGCGTAGACGCTATTAGTTTACACCCTGCGTAGTGTGCTAATATAGAGATTTGAACGGTATTTGAAATTCAGCGGCGGTATTTTTCAAAATAAAGGTTCCGTGTTTTGAGGAAGGACTATCCCTAATAAAAGGACTGAGAGTACAAAAAAAAATCATTCAAATAATTTGAATACATCTATTAGTTTTATACATATATATTACCTATGCATGTTTATAGTATCAAATCTTAAAACATTACACTGGTTAAAATATTTAAAGCAGGATTCTTTAGGGACACTTTTATCGTAGTGAGGCATCGTGTCCTGTTTTGAACACAACGAATTCGAAAATGTTGTGCGCCGGAACTGAAAAAAACTGGTGCTAAGAAGTCAAAAGCCTAGAGCCGTTGGCTAATGGAATGTATATCGCTAAGCAGGTCTTCATAAGTATTAACAGATTTTAACCTAATATTTAACAAAAGAAAATCGCTCCGGTTTTTTATTGGTTGCGATATAAAGCCATAACCGAGATAAACAGCGCAGCAGTAACTGGCCGTTGTAGTGATGTCGGGCAGTGACGTCAGTGGTCAGCTGCGAGAAAGAGAAGCTTGGGTTTCGGTTATATCTGACATCATGAAGGCTTTATGAGAAAGGGAAATCATGAAGTAATTTCGGACTGGGAAGTGCGTGGTGAGTAACAGCTAGGCTAACGAGCACATCAAAACACAAAGGGAAAGTAGCTAACTAGTTCTACAGGAAGTGGAGTCACCACAGCAAAACTGAGCTAGCTGATAAGAATATATATCCATTAGTTCCTCAGGAAATCAATGGGTTTGTTTATTTTCCTTGATGTTTTCAGCGATTAGTGGAGTGCATGTCGATGCCGCAAATGACAGATAGAGAGGATGAGGAGGAGAAGGTGTGTTCAGAGGAAGAGCAGAGTCACAACAGCAGTGACACTCCTCACTCCTCACAGCTCGGGTGAGTAGCATAAACTTCACTTCAGATTGTACATGGCCTTCACTGTGGTTTTGTTTACAGGTTGTTTGATGGTATGCAGTGGCAGATCACATGAATAACATGAAACTAGTTATTTATCTTTGGACAGTCATCAGGATCCAGCTTTTATATACACAAGGCATAAGATGGACACATTTTGTGTATCAGAAAAATAAGGTGTGCAACGCATATAATGATAATGATAGTCTTTATTTATTACGTATACATATGCACAGTGAAAATTCTTTTCTTCGCATATCAGCAACAGAGTCTGTTAAAATATTTATCTATTATAAATATTAGAGTCCATTAAATAAACGTTCCCTCACCAGCCGAATTCAAGTTAATAAGAAAAAATGTCACCATAAGAATGCAAAGTCCTCCATCTTGAAGACTCACTCGCAGCAGAAAACGTAATGGAATAACTTCAAAACTCTGACATGGACTTAATTCTTTTCTCAGAAGAATTTCATTAAATGTTAAGTAATCATCTTCTTACAGGAGGATTCACCCGAGGGTTTGTATGTTTTCATTGGTAAATGACAACCCTTTTTTTAAATGTATTTTTTTTAAAAATATAAAATAAAGAAATTTGCTATATTGTTATGGTTCATTTATGCATGTCTTTCATGCAAGTCCATGTGATCGAGTTGTTAGTATGGAAATGATGATGTATTAAAACGATTCATTTGCTTATAGCTGACACTAATCCAGATCCATGCAGTTTTAGAAAATGTAAGGATAAATCCGGACCAATCAGAATCAAGAACTCAACAGTGCTGTGGCTTAATGACGTTCAAAGCACTTTATTTCTAATCTATACTTTCATCATTTGAAATTCACGTATTTTTGGATAGATTTTGCACACATACTGCTGTGTCTATGTGCATCACAACTTTTATAGTTGGGAATTGTCTTCACAGGTTAAACTTGAGGCAATGTGTTAACACCCCAGAGATGAGTCCTTCGCCTTCTGGCTTACTGGCTCTGCCATGGGAGATGGTTGCACGCATAGCCTCTCACCTGCCCGCTCAGTGCATTATCAACGTTCTGCCACAGGTGAGCTGAATAGGTTTAGTAGTAGAAATGTCATGTGAACTTTTTAGTCTGGACTTCCAGGAAACCAGACACCTGCAATAGCAAATGTGGTATTTCTTCTTTGACTGCACTTCATGTCGGATTTAGATGATATGCAAATGTAGTGGTGGACAACACAGCTCCGTTCCTCATCAACTGCTTCCTGTGAATTATCATTCAATAAATTTTGTAAATGTATTTATCATAAATTAGAACAATAGGAGAGTTATTTATTTACAATGAATTCTCATGAGTAGGAGAAAGCATCTGCTGAAAAACTAAACAGTCAGATGTTTGAATTGAAATAAATTATTTACTTGCCTGGGCATGGGTGGGGTTAAATTGTATACCGCAGTCGGCCACTAGAGGGCGGAAGAAACACTTTGGCTTCGTTTTTTAACAGCTCCATACACTCACCGAACGCTTTATTTAGGAACATTATACTAATGCTGTGTAGGGCCTGTCTTTGCACTCAAACTGAGAGCAAAGATCTTAGATCTTTGTGGCATGAACTCCACAAGATTTTGGAAACGTTCCTTTGAGAGTTTGGTCCGTGTTGTCATGAATGCGTCACGCAATTCGTGCAGAATTTTCAGGTGCACTTTCATGCTGTGAATCTCCCGTTGTACCACATCGCAAAGGTGTTTCAGATTCAGATCCAGTGACTGGGAAGGCCACGGAAGAATACTGAACTCATTGTGATGTTCATGAAACCAGTTTGAGACAACTTTTGCTTTGTGACATGGTGCATTATCGTGCTGGAAGTAGTCATTAGAAGATGAGTAAATTGTGGCCATGAAAGGATTTACAAGGTCAGCAACAGTACTGAAATAGTGATGATTGATTGGTATTAATGGGCCCAAAGTGTGCCAAGAAAACATTCCCCACATCATTACACCACCTCCACCAGCCTGGACTGTTGACAGAAGGCAGATTGGGTTCATGGTTTCATGCTGTTTGCACCAAATTCTGACCCTACCACCTGTGTGCCTCAGCAGCAGTAGAGATTCATCAGACCAGGCTTCGGTTTTCCAGTCTTCATCTGTCTAGTTTTGGTGAGTCTGTGTCCACTGCAGCCTCAGCTTTCTGTTTTTAGTTGAAAGCTGCTGGGCTGTATCTGCATGATTTTATGCTTTGCACTGCTGTTACACGATTAGCTGATTAGATAATTGCGTGAATTACGAGGTCTACAGGTGTTCCTAATAAAGTGCTCAGTGAGTGTATATGCACAATCTATAGTACACCTTTATTAATTTTAAATCAAGTAAAATTTTCCTGAATGGCCAACACACTGAGAGCTTCAGACATGTTGTCATGCAAGTGTAGTTTGCTGTAGGTGTAAATTTTTGGTCTTCAATTGTTCATTTCACATTTTCAATTCATAACTTTTTTTGTTTTTCCCCATTTACTCCACAATTTGGCCATTTGCCAATTCACCGATCATACCTCATCTACCACCCGGGGAGAGTAAAGGGTAACGGTGCTTCTTCCGAGACACGTAAAGCCGACCTTTTTAAACTGATGCTCATGATGCGTAACACACTTTCAGGAAAGCGCTAACTGCCCTCTACATGAGCTCACAGATACCCACAATTGGCTAGTATCACTTTTATTGACACGGTGGAGAGAGTAATGAGAGAGGAATTGAATTGGGAGCCTTCTTACTGTATGCTTTTAGAACCCTGAGCTCTCTGTCAGGTCAGATATTGAACAGTTGATTTAAAATCGACCCCTGTACCTCATTTACCTTTCAGGTGTGCAGAGCGCTGGGACAGGTGGGTGAAGACATGTCAGCCTGGCAGCTCCGGGCTCAGCGACTTACAGGACCCCGAAGTTCTTTCCCGGTTGGACCAAGGAATCGTTTCGATTGGCCCAGAGCATGCCTTGAGATGGAGCAGTTGATTGAATGCTGGACAAGGCAAGAAGGAAAAGCAGAGCCAGAGCGAGGGATTGAGATTCAGGATGAAGCTATTGCAGGAAGAGGAGCAGGAGCAAGACAAGAAGGAGAAGCAGCCACGAACGGAGAAGAGCTCGACGCCGACACAGTGAGACAGCCTGGCCCTGCCGGGAAGGAAATCAGGCCAGAAGATGACGGTCTTGAAAGACATGGAGAAGGAGAAGAGCAGGAAAATAATATAATCATCGTCGGAGAAGAGGAAAGAGAGGATGCTGCCATCCAGGACGAACACCTGGAGCAAGAAGACAGTGGGTACGTGCTATAACATTTTGTTGTGATAAGTTAGTATTGGGGGGGAAAAAAGCCCTGTGGTGAACTATGTATTTCAGGTCTTTATTCATTGGCCCTAGGAAATACTGTGAAAGTGAACAGATCACAATATGGACATAATAGACTAAAAAGCTTTAACATGCAAGGGCTGTGCCATATCGCTTCGGCCATGAAATGCCGGTACAATTCCTCCCCGTGATGAAATATAGTTGATGATGTCCGGAAGGCCGGGTTTCATCCCTAGATTGACAAAAAATGTAACAAAAAAAATAATAAAAATAAATAAATAAAAAAAACTTACTCATGTAAACACCTTAATCACAATATTGTCATACTCAGATTAAGGTCAATAATTAGATTACTGCTGCCCATGTAAACGCCTTTAGAATACTCCTTTCATGTTCCCGTTTTACATGTTATAGAACATAGTTCAGCACATGTGATTACATTACTGCGCCATGCCATCCGACATCCCTTCCAGAATTTCACGTATCAACATACAGTTAATCTTCGTTATGGTACCATTTACAGTTTTGGGTGTTTAATTTTTAATTTTAAAAAAAGCTTTAAGTGCAGTTCATTATTTGTCATGCTGTACGTGCACATAGATGACTGCTTGAAGCCATGGGCTGCGTCCGAAACCATGTACTTGCCTACTATATAGTAGCTGAAGTACATGTAGGTAAGTACTCGGTTTTGGACGCAGCCGTGCTCTCTTGTTTTCCGTCAAACCATTGAGCACTGCCATGTGTACATATCCTGTCACAAAATGCGGTGAAAACTCTCACACGGTGTTAATAGTGTGATTAAGGTGTTTACATGTCTATAATGCACTTCCATAATGCGACTAAAACAGGAATACTCCAAATGTCTTAATTCAATATGTGTTTACTTTGAGTATGACCTTAGTCGGATTACGTTAATCAATACACGCTATTTACATGGTAGTTTCTTAATCTGAGTATTGTCTTAACTGGGTTAATATCAGATTATTGTTGTCCATGTAAACGTTCTGATTCATTCCTTTGTAAATGAGTGAATAAATAATTATTGAATGACTTTGGCAGAACTGGGATCTGTAGTCACAACCTTCTAATATACTTGCTGATATAAAATAATCTCTCTCTCTCTCGTTCAGGATGAATGTAAAGACAAGCACCGCACCTGCCCTCGAGCACATCACGCTCTCCTCAGGCCACATTGCTGATGTTAACACAGTCCTGCTAGTTGGAGGTGAGGGCTCCGTGTGTGTCTCCGGTTCCAGAGACCGTAATGTGAACCTGTGGGATGTGAGAAGGGGCTCGAGCGAGGTGCTGCTGGGCAAACTGGGAGCTCGTGGCAGTTTCAACAGCACACACCAAGGCTGGGTGTGGTGCCTCGCAGCCAGCGGTGATCTCCTGGCCTCTGGCTCCTTCGACAGCACAATAAAGCTCTGGGACCTGAATGCCGGAGGGGCAGAGAGGGGAATGATCCAGAGCCGCGCAGCTGTGCTCTCTCTCACCTGCCAGGGTCACATGCTGTTTGCTGGGTCACATGACCAGAAAGTCACCATTTATGACACCAGAGGTCAGTGGCATAAAGTTGTATCCTGTGTACAGGATTGGTTTACTTACTGGAGAACAAAAATGGGCATGAAATATTAAGTGTTTGTAAAATGTTTATTTCTAATAGTGGGAAAGACTAGAAAGTCAGTATTTAAGAGTTCAATGGCCTGGTCAGTTTTCTAAAGATGCCTACAGGGCATGAGAAGTCTGTAGCTGCTCATTTTTGTAACTGCAGCCCGAAAGTTCAAAGTTTGAAGTCCACTTTTTATAATGTAACAAATGGCAATGATGCTGATGTGAAACTCAGCCTGGATTGTCAAGCAAAATGCATTTATATACTATGGCCCAAAGTTTGTGGACACTTGGCCATCACACCCATATGTGCTTTTTGAACATCCATTACAGATTTAGCCCTACACTCTTATGGGAAGGCTTTCCACCAGATTTTGGAGCGTGGCTGTGGGGAAGAGCATTAGGGAGATCAGGCACCGATGTCGGGCCAGGAGAACTGGGGTGTATTCTGCGTTCCAGTTCATCCCGAAGGTGTTCAGTGGGGTTGAGTTCAGGGCTCTGTACAGACCACTCGAGTTCTTCCACATCAGCTTTGGCGAACCATGTCTTCATGGAGATTGCTTTGTGCACAGTTGCATAGTCACGTTGGAACAGGTTTGAAGTTCCAGTGAAGGTAAATTGTAATGCTACAGCAGACAAAAACATTCTATACAGTCGTGTGCTTCCAACTTTGTGGCAACAGTTTGGGGATGGCTCACATACGGGTGTGATAGTCAGGTGTCCACAAACTTTTGGCCATATAGTCTATATTTGATGATTAAATTATGGGTATGAAAAATGTTTTAAGTATTTTGCATTTTATTATTGTATTAGAACATGGTGCCTATGTCTCTTTGTACAGTAGTGTATTTACCCTATGAGTGCCATAATTAACAGCCTGTGGTGTTTCTACATGTGACACTTTTATGATGGCTAGACTTGGGCCGTTTCTCAATATGCGTTCTTCTGCGATCTTGCATCCTTGTGAACTCGTTCTACGTCGTCATCCACCGCCGAAGTTCAATTCCAATACTCAGGAACGCAGGTACCGGGGACGCATGAAATTACCCGGCTTGTTCTTGACATTGTGGAAGCATCGGTTGCAGACCTGAGCACACCGAACTCACTTGTCCTAGAAGTTATTGCGGTAAAAAAATAGCGGATGACGGAACCCTGTAGTTTTAACATCTTTTTAACAACAATAACCTAAATAAATCAAAATAAGCATCTAAAAAGAACGATTTTGAAATATTATATGTTTTTTATATATATATATATATATATATATATATATATATTTGAAATGCGCCAATGTATGAGCAAATAATCGGTATTGGCCGATAAAGGCAAATTTTCACGCTATGGGCCGATAGTTTACAAACATCCAATGATCAGGGCCGATTATATCCTGTCAATCAAAAGGCGGGAAAACACATCGATTTCGTGCTATGTGTAAAGATGATGTCTGTTGTGTGGAATGATGACCAAACTGCAATTTGTAAGCCCTGTAATCTCTGCACTACAAAAATTTTACACTGGAAGCGAGCAAACGTGAAGCGGGAGTTTTGGCGTTGAGTCTAGATTAGTTTTTTTGCCGAGCTGCTCGTACTGAAATAAAGTACCAGTACACCATTGAAAGATTTAAATGTAGATGAGTTCACAAAAGTATATATTGCATAGAAAAATATATTTGTAGAGTAGTATTTCATATCCAGTTAACGTTAATATATAAAAAGTTTATGTTATATATTACCACTTTGATGTTCAATGATGAAGTAGAAATGCTTTTATTTGTGGTGAGTGAATGTGAGACTAACAGGAGTTTTTTTTTATATATATATATATATATATATATATATATATATATATATATATATATATATATATATATATATATATATATATATATATATATATATATAATTCAGTCAATTAATTTTGTGAATTAACATTCAATAAGTTAAGAAATCTTACTCATTAATTAATAAGTTAATGTCAATTAGAGTAATGTATTTTCTGTTTTCTGCAACTGTCCGCAGTTGCAGACAGAGAGCTTACTACATTAAAACGTGCTTAATTAACTTTTGCTTAATCAGCCAGTTAACAGTAAGTCTATTAACCAGCCGAAACATATTACTTAGGGAGCGCTAAAGAGATGAGGAACCTGTCCCTGTACTAGAAATGTGCTGGGACGGTCCAATGCGCAACAAGAAGCTCACAGCACATCTTAATTCTCGCAAAGATGCGTTCTATGTCTTCCTGTCCTCCCGAGCTCGTTTCAAGGTAGCCTGGCAAGACCGGTCTTCACGAGAACTCTGAGAATTGAGAAACAGCCTTATTCTTATCGTTGGTGATGTCATGTATAATGATGTAATTTCTGTGTCACAGCTGCAGAGCCGCTGGTCAAAAGCCTTCGTCTCCATAGTGACATCGTGCTGTGTTTGGCCTCTGATGAGCAGTACATTCTGTCTGGCAGCAAAGACAACACAGTGGCTGTGTTTGACCGCAGAGCTGGAAAACCACTGAAGAAAATACATGTATGTACACACATCAATCTAGTCAGTTGTTTAAAAAAAAAAAAAAAAAAAAAAAAAAGTGCAATAAATAATGAATACCTAAAAATCTTGGTACAAAATATTGACTAGCACCATACACTATATGGCCAAAAGTACACAGCAAAATCCCCAGCGTTAATTCAACACTCTAAAGTGTTTATATAAGTCCATTGGACACAAATGAACACTCTGGGTGTTAAATTAACACTAGAGATTAGACTGTGTATGGCCTGACCATGACTCCCATATGTGGGTCTTCCCCAAACATTTGCCAAAAAATTTGGAGGTACTTGGTTTTCTATTATGTCTTTGTGTTCTATAGAGTTATAATTTCCCTTCAGTGGAACTAAGAGGTCTAGCCCAAACATGTTTCAGTATGACATGCACTAAGCGAGCTCCATGAAGACATGGCTTGCCAAGGTTGGGGTGAAAGAACTCGTGGTCTGCACAGAGCCCTGACCTAAACCCCACTGGGATGACCTTCACCCCAACAATATTAATACCATCCCTCTGGAATAGGCTGCTCAACAAGCATACATGGGTGCCACGGTCATAGTGTATTATCAGTTAAATTAATACTTATTTGTTAAAACAGCATGCTAATTGCTTACTACAGTACATAGCATAGTGCACTATGCATTTTCTATATAAAACAATATAAGGTATATATTGTATATAGACAACTAATTCTGTCTGTCTGTCTGTCTGTCTGTCCGTAGCTGATGTCCTACTTGTTGTCCATGTCGTACAGTGGGCGAGAGGTGTGGGCCGGAGATTACCATGGACTTCTTCACACCTTCTCCTTGCATGAAGGCTCCTTTAAGTCAATAGCCCAGTTTAATGTAGGCCACAGTTCTTTGATGACAGGTGTCCATCACTCGCCTGGGACTCTTTACACCTGTTCCTCTGATCGCATGATTAAGGTTAAATCTTTGTCAGTTATTTTATGCAGCGTGTTCTGTGTTTTTCATTCTGAGGTGGTCATGTGGCTTTCTGGATTGTTGCAGGTTTACCTTCCATGTGCGCCCCCGAAGACTCTGTGCACGCTTCATAATAAAGCAGTAGTGAACGGGGTAAGTGTAAACACATCCTTTCATTCATTACCATTTACTGGGTAGATTCAGATTTACTCATCTTTCCTTTCAGTATAGACGAAGCCACATAAGCACAAGTAAAAACATTCTATATATTTTCAAGCAGTGGTGCTTGAAAGTTTTTGAAGTTTCTATATATCTATATAAATATGAAAACAAAGAACTGTATCCCAGCTGTGAAACATGGTGGTGGTAGTATTGTGGTTTGGGCCTGTTTTGCTGCATCTGGGCTGGGCCAGCTTGAATTCTGAATTATACCAGCGAATACTAAAGGAACACATCAGGACATCTGTCTGTGAACTGAATCGCAAGAGAAAGTGGGGCACGCGGCACGACAATGACCCTAAGCACACAAGTTGTGTGATGCTTAGTTGCAGTTATTGCTGCACAAGGGGGTCACGCCGTATTCTGAAAGCAAATGTTCACATATTTTTGCCACTCACAGATATGCGATATTGGATCATTGTCCTCAATATAAAAATGACCAAGTAATATTTTTGTCTCATTTGATTACTTGGGTTCTCTTTATCTACTTTTAGGACCTGTGTTATACAGTATTTATGCAGAAAGTTAGAAAATTCTAAAGGGTTCACAAACTTTCAAGCACTGTACAGCAGACCTAGGTCCTGTCTTGGATCAGTATTTCTGCCAAAGATTCTTGTCCTGGTCTCTAAGTTACAGCTGTCTCTCTTTGTCTCCTGTAGCTGAGTGTTGAGGCAGGAGTGCTGGCTGTAGCCACTGGGGATATGAGTGTGGAGGTGTGGAGGCCCAGACAGTGACACTCCGAGCACAGACGGTGTCATTAGACAGTGTCCAGTGTTTATGCCGTGATCACATAATCATCCAAAGGCACTCTGAAGTTTACCTTTACATGTGCGTACTAACAAAACGTTTGTGTTTAAAGTTCTTATGTGAGGAATTAAACATTTGGGGTGTGATGGTACAGGAAAATAAGGAATTAAGATGAATAAAACACTTGAGGACATGCTGTAATTAGATAAGACGTTCTGTATATTGGTGGTACCATATAACTATCATGTCATTAACTACGTTTACATGGACAGCAGTAATCTAATGATTGACCTTACTCTGAGTAAGATAATAATGTGATTAAGGTGTTTACATGAGTCGCTTTTAGAATACTCCTGTCATGTTCCCGTTTTACATGTTATAGAACATAATTAGATTAACAGCCCGCGTTATTATGTCACCGCGCCACACCGTCCGACGTCCCTCCAGAATTTCACGTATCAACATACAGTTCGTCTTCATTATGGTACCGTATACAGTTTTGGGTGTTTTTATAAAAAAAATTTTTACAAACGCTTTAAGTGCAGTTAATTATAAGTCATGCTATACAACTGTGCAAATAGACAACTGCTTGAAGCGGTGGGCTGCATCTCAAACCGTGTAGTTACCGTCTATATAGTAGCTGAGATACATGTATTTTTCCCCACTACAGGCATATAGTAGGCAAGTATGCGGTTTGGGACGCAGCTGAACTCTCTTGTTCGCCGTAAAATGTAAAACTGCCGTGTGTGATCGTGTCCTGTCGCAAAATGCGGTGAAAACTCTCACACGACATTCAAAATGTGATTAAGGTGTTTACATGTCACTACTACACGCCCATAATGCGACTAAAACAGGAGTACTCCACCTGTCTTAATTCGATTATTGCTTACTTCGAGTATGACCTTAATTAGATTAAGGTAAGTAAAAATGGCTGTTTACATGGTAGTTTCTTAATTAGAGTATGGTCTTAATCGGGTTAAGAGTAGATTATTGTTGTCCATGTAAATGCACTGAATGTAGGGATGCACCTATACCAATAACAGTACTCGGGTGTCGGCCCGATACTCTGCTCATGTACTCGTAAAACTAACCCGATACAACCGCACCGATACCACTTTATGACAGCGTGACATAGCCTAACCTCTCGTCAGTTGAGCAGGTAGTCGGTACAGGAGCAATGTCAGCAATTTGGAGATATTTTAAGATAGGTGATGATGATAAAAGTAGAGCAGACTGCAAACTATGCTCTACTAAACTGTCAAGAGGATGGGTAAAAAAATTAGCTCATTTAACACAAGCAGTTTGATTAAACAGCGCCGAGTGCAAAGAGTTTGCTAATGCTAGTGTAAGAGGGGTAAATGAGAACTCGCGAAGGTCCAATCTCTAAATGGGTTCGAATAATGCAGGCATACACACGTAGAAATAAAGCTTTTACTAACTTTATCGTCAGAGCTACATTTCCTCATGGATCACTGACATGAACTTTTTCGCGCTCTCCCCGTGCGCATGTCTCCCGACCCCAACTTGAACTCAGTACGTCACTCGCACAAGCGCAACAGCACTACTTATCATACTCAACACAATTATACTGAAATATAAATGACTCATAACAGAAATTTGCC
Organism: Ictalurus punctatus; assembly: GCF_001660625.3. Lineage (NCBI taxonomy): Eukaryota > Metazoa > Chordata > Actinopteri > Siluriformes > Ictaluridae > Ictalurus > Ictalurus punctatus. Next base: position 26,470,921 of record NC_030417.2, read on the forward strand.
TAATCGCACATAAACATTTAAAATAAAATAAAGCATTTAAAACTCTTATACAAAATATAAAACAGAGAAATAAATTACACTAGCAGAAGGAAAGAGCAACAACCAAGTTTGCAGCAAACGCTGGAGAAGCGAGAGAAAATGTCCAGAGACAACTCACGGGCAGTAAAAATAACAGAAGCTCTTACCCAATTCATTGCTCTTGATGACCAACCGTTGTCAGTTGTAGATAATACAGGATTTCGTCGTCTTCTTTGTGTACTTGAACCGAAGTATGAGATTCTCAGCCGTCACAACATTACAGATACCGCATTACCAAAGCTGCATGACTCGGTGAAAAAGCACATCGGGAACCTGTTGCAGGACATTTCAGCCTTCAGCTTCACCACTGATATTTGGATTAGCAGTGTCAGTCCTATGTCTCTTAAAAGTTTAACAGCACAGTGGATTGATGAGGATTTTACTCCCCAGAGAGTCGTTTTACAAGCAACGCAGTTTAGGGATTCGCACACTGGCCAAGCCATAGCAGGTGCGTTTGATGACGTGCTTCAGACGTGGGGCATTCCGAAAAGTGTGAAGTACTCATATCAGTACTTGGTATCGGCAAGTACTCAAATGTAAGTACTTGTACTTGGTCTGAAAAAAGTGGTATCGGTGTATCCCTATTACAATGTTTTATTCATCTTAAACCACAGCAGTTTGCCAATGCTAAGATTTGTTTTTATTTATTATAGAACGACACATTGTACCTTTTATCCATTTAATGTTGGAGACTGTCCAAGAAACAAGTTCTTGTTATCACTTATGTTATTGCAGCTTTTAACAGTGGCAGAAAACTTCAGCTTTACCTCTGATTGATTGTTTCAAAGTACTAACACTGGAGATTCCTTTAATAACTGCAATCATATGGTTTTCTTTGTAAAATAATAAGTGTAATAATTAAAAGACTGTTCTATTTGTTTGTTATTAGACCTATGCTATGCGGCACATCTGCCATACAAGTCCGGGTGCATTACTCGCGTAAGTTCTAGAACCAGTACCAAATTAGAGCAAAGTACGTTAATATAAACCTGTGATTTGAACTGCACCCTGCACTATTACCCGAGCTACTGTAATAGGAAATAAACCAAATAAATCAACACTTTTTGGCTAAACAGGTTTTATAATGCAACAATGCTCTGGTTATCAAACATTAGAAGTGTGCATACACTTTTGGATGCATCACTAAAGTGTCAGATACTGGGTTAAATACCTGATTCTTAATTATATATACACTGTATGGCCAAAACCTTCACACCTATATGTTCATTCTGAACATCTCATTCCAGATTTAGTCTCTCTCTGCTTGTTATAATAACCTCCACTTCTCTGGGAAGGCTTTCCACTAGATTTTGGAGCATGGCTGTGGGGATTTGTGCTCATTCAGGCACAAGGTACGGATGTCGAGTGGGGAGGCCTGACACACAGCCGGTGTTCCAGCTCATCCTAAAGGTTGAGGTCAGGGATCTGTGCAGGCCATTTGAACTGTTCCAGTCCAGCCTTGGCTAACCAGGTCATAATGGACTTCACTTTGTGCACAGGGGCATTGTCATGCTGGAATATGTTTGGGCCTCTTAGTTCCAGCAAAAGGAAATTGTAATGCTACAGCGTACAAAGATGTTCTAGAACATTTCTTTGCTACAAACTTTGTGTTGTTGTTTGTAAGTGTGTGTGAGAGTGTGCGCGTGTGTGTGAGAGTGTGTGCCTTGTGCGGTTTCATCAGGAACGCACCGGATATGATCTTTTCCTCCATGCTTCCAGTCATGGCTACAAAATGCAAACTCCCCAAAAAACATGGACTCAGTAGTAAATAAAGTGCAGTTTTTGACAAAGCATTAGTGCATGTTGAATTAGAAGTATATAAATAATTACAATCAGATCAATGTACAGGCCAGTTATTGGCAGAGACAGAGCATATACGCAGAGGAGCATATCACTGCAAATCCAATGGAATATTCTGGAACAATGCATTTGGTTAAACTTGATGTCAATAAGCACGGTGTGTTGTGTTCATTGCTAGCCTTAAATGAACTGTAAAATATTTAAAGTATCGAAAATGGCCCATGCTTTTGGCCTGTAAAATAGAAGTGGACTGATATGAATCCTATAATGCATGGATGTTTATTTAAAAGGGGCATTTAAACCAGACAAATGTGGCACCTATGAAGCGTTTCTAAAAAGCGCTCTTGGAGTATGGAGGTGGAGTGAAATTATTCCTTCATAGGAATTCCAGCTTCATATCTATATCTCTGTCATTTCCCTTAACGCAAATTCAAAAAAAAAAAAGTCTCAAAGCTTTAGCTGCCACTTAAGTACATTGTGCCCAAATATTTCATTGTGGTGTAGTAGTTTACTTGGTTTAAAACTTGAAAAACACTGATATTCATCCTGCATTTAGACTGACTGAGCATCTTTTCACATTCTCTGTCCAGCAATCGTTACCTATTAATGATTAAGACTATCATTAAGATGAAGTAGCTGGGTTGTTTTTTTTTGTTTTTGTTTTTTTTTGGGTTTTTTTAGCCTAATCTCAAATCATCGGGTATGCCTTAGTCCCTTACTCTCTTTTACATTTTTTTTTTTACATTTACATTTTTTCACTCTTTTTATTGTTCTTGTGCACAGTATTATTTTCCTCAGTTCCTGTTTGTCATGTTAATCCTTACAATGTGTGTTTTTAAAAAATATATATATATTTAATAAAGGATCAGTCTAAACATGCTTGTTTCTTGAGTTGAATTTTGCCAACAGATTCATCAATGAACAACACGTAATTGTTTGTAAATGACAACAAACAGTATGTTAGTGTCGGTTATCAGTCTCTGCAATATGCAAATACCTTTCATAATCTCTCTGCTCAAGTTTTTATTTTTAAACTAAGGATAAAAAACATCCTCTTGCTAGTTCAAGTAGGCTATGGTCTAATAAAGCTGTAAACCCTCTGTAAACCCTGTTACAGAGGGGGTAGTGAGAGAGTGAGTATAGCAATGAAAACTGTTTAAAAAACAATGATAATAATAATAAAATAAATAAAGATGATATGTGCAATATAGACATATTAATTCATTGCCTTTATTAATATGTACATATGGTTCTGCACTCTCACAGTAGCACACAAGTCTTCTTGTCTTTGAATGGGTTGGAGGAGGCAGAGATGCCTGTGAGCAGTGGATCTCCACGCCGGTGCTCCTGACAGTACTGCACGAGCTGAGCAGCCGCAGCTGAGATCTGACACACACGCACACCATCAACTCTGTTAATAAGGCTAATATTCCACAAAACAAGATATTATACACAATTTCACCAACACATTTCTTGTCCAGGTGGCTGCTGAGAAGGTAAATGATTAGTATTTATACACTCATTGTTCATTAACCTGGTTAGGGTCGCCATGGATCCAGAGCCTATCCCAGGAACGCTGGGCGCGAGACAAGAATACTCTCTGGATGGGATTCCAGTCCATCACAGCGCACCGTGCACCCACACATTCATTCACACCTAGGGGCAATTTAGATTAACCAATCCACCTACATTCGTGTTTTTGGAGGTGGATGAAACCACGGACATGGGCAGAAACTCGCAGTAAACTGAGCTCGGGATCAAATTGGGGACCCTCGAACAACCTGCTGTGCCACCATGCAGCCCTCAATTATTTCTTAAATGAACCGTTTTAAAGCAAATGAACCTATCCTTTCAAAATCTCTAAACATCTAAGGAACATACAATACGGGTCACTTCAGACTATTCACTAAGGGAAAATTGAATTGAACTTTTAACTAAGCTCCTTGATGTTTTTTTTTTTTTTTTTTTTTTTAAAGCAGAGCTTATGTTGCTATTAATTATATACAGGGTGTCCCAAAAGTATTCATAGATAGGGGGAAATAATACTTCTCTGTTTGTTCTTACTTAGTTTATACATTTTTTTTCAGATAGCCCTTAAGAATTCCTTTGACAAAAGAAGAAGGTATTAAAATCCTTCTCATGGCTGGATCGGGAAGCTGTCGCAAGGTTGTCACAGAAACCACGGCGAGCACATCACACGACACTGTCGCCAAACTTATTAATAAATTCAAGTAGACTGGAAATGTTGAGGGCCGACCGAGAAGAGGACGTCCACCAACATCCACCGACGTGGTGCTGGCAAACATAGTCCCCTACTGTACATATGGAAACTACAACCTGTAGTTTCCACGCTATACATGTTTATCATTCATAAGCATTATATATAAACAAAAAATTCAAAAAGGAAAAGTAAAAAACGGTCACACAACATGATAAAAACAAGCCGTGTGTATTAGAATAAAAAAATCTTATTCGTATTAAACTCTCACCTTGATCCTGTCCAGGTTGGCCTCCAGTCTCAGCTGCTCCACAACTTTTCTAGCTTGAAGCACAGTGTTGCTGCTGTAGACTTTTCCAGCCTCCATCTCACAGTTACACCCTGAAGCATGGGACTGATCACAGCTCTGTTCGCTGCTGTTCTGGGCTGCTCGATTTATTCTGCAATGATTTCAGTGCTTCTCTTGTGTATTCACCTATACACATTCAAAGATGCTGATGTGGATCTCCCGTCCTGGCTATTTAACCAATGTTGGACTGTCCTCTCGCCATGTGCTCCTGCGGTCACTTCAAAGTGTCTTGTGATGTGGCTGAGTTGAAAGGTCGCATACGCAGGTGTAGAAATGTCACACCAACATCACACACCCTCAGAAAAGAAAATCGCTACAGGGGGAGAATGAAATATTCTGCTAACATGCAGCTTAATGGGTCAGATTTAGGATTTTGCTCACTTAATCTATTATAAGTGGATTATGGTGTAGGAGTAGTCGTCCATACATACGGTTACAAAGGGGACATTAGAGTAACTATTATTTATCATATTAAACTTAGCATTTAAAAAACATCCCTGCTTATTCATTACTAATTTATTCATTTATACAGTGCATCCGGAAAGTATTCACAGCGCTTCACTTTTCCCACGTTTTGTTATGTTACAGCCTTATTCCAAAATGGATTAGATTCATTATTTTCCTCAAAATTCTACAAACAATACCCCATAATGACAACGTGAAAGAAGTTTGTTTGAAATCTTTGCAAATTTATACCAAAAAAAAAGCACTCATTCATATAAATCATATGTAATCATATAAAGTTTATGAGAGAAGTGTTGTAATGATTCATTCACGAATAGAACCGATTCGATTCTCGAGTTCAACTCACTGATTCAATGATACTGTCACTGTGTTAGCTAATTTACACATTTCTTTCTGGAGCTGCTGGTGTGTGGAAATTATTATTCACTCAATGAATAATAATAATAATAATAATAATAATAATAATAATAAAAGTTCATTGTTCATGGTACTTGGGGAATAAGAAATTACAAGTCGAGAGCTTATAAAGACATCCAGACAGAGTTTATACAGTGTCTGTGTATGAGAGAGAGTACAATGGTGTTAATTACTTGTACTGTATATATAGTTATTTGTATATAGTTATAATTGTATAATTTCAGTTAATTTAATAAACTGTTCAAATTGAGTTCTTTATAGTATCTTACTGAATATGCAATAATTGTTACGCTTATTGATAATGATTGTTTTTACACTTGCCAATAAGAAAAGATCATTGGGGGCAGGGCCAGGGGCCCAGAAACCCATAGCTGTGCCCCTGATTATAATGTTGTAACACATTCACCTCACTGAGTGCAGTTATATCGCATTTTAAGTTTGTTTCCATGTTGATACTGTTGAATTTTAAAATCAATATTTAATATTAGAAAGTTATTACTGTCTACAACACTTCCCTAACCCTACAAAACATGAGCGACCGACCGTCTCCATCACGCCACATTAAGAGGCAACGTGTGGAGAGAGCAAGTGAAACACTATGCATGTCTATGCAGAACTTATATTTACATTTACATTTATTCATTTAGCAGACACTTTTATCCAAAGCGACTTACAAATGAGGAAACACAAGCAAAGCGAAATATCAAGCGGAGAACAATACAAGTACAATTTTTTTGAAAGGATAATGTGGGGTTGGCAGGTTAGGGGTTAGTTAAGTGTTGAAGGAAGAGGTGGGTCTTTAGCTGTTTTTTGAAGATAGTGACAGATTCTGTGGTCCGGACTGAGGTTGGAAGTTCATTCCACCACTGAGGAACAGTTAGTTTGAAGGTTCTGGAAAGGGACCTTGAGCCACACTGAGTAGGCACTATTAAGCCTCGGTCATTAATTGATCGCATATTTCAGGAGAGTGTTGAGGTAGGAGGGTGCTGTTCCAGACAAGGTCTTGTATGTGAGAATCAAGGCCTTGAATTTGATGCGGGCGGCTACAGGAAGCCAGTGGAGGGAGATGAAGAGGGGTGTGACATGGATTCTTTTTGGGCTGGTTGAAGACAAGGTGTGCTGCTGCATTCTGAATCATCTCAAGGGGTTTGATGGCGCTGACTGGGAGGCCCGAGAGTAGTGCGTTGCGGTAGTCCAGTTTTGATATGACTAGAGCCTGGACTAGTAGCTGTGTAGCCTGTTCAGTGAGGTAGGGTCTGATCTTGGTTATACAGAGTGAACCTACAGGATCGTGCAGTTGTTGAAATGTGGTCTGTAAAGGTCAAGCTGTCATGAAACACAGTATTAGTATTATTTACTATGTGATTTATTTAATTTTAAATTATATTCTTACGTTTGACAAAGATGTTGCACACTCACTTTGCCATCCATCAATATTGGGGAAACATTCATTACTTCATTCAATTTCAGTAACCACTTATCCTGGTCAGGGTTGAAGTTGATCTGGTGTCTAACACAAGAACACTGGTGGGAAGGTGGGAATACAGCCTGAACAGAAGGCCTGTCCATCATAGGGCACCACACACACACACAAACGCACACACACCCCTTTAGTTTTATTGCAGCTAATCCATCTACTGCCAAGAACTCGGAGAACTTGATTTCTGAAGATCCAGAAGCAACTCTTAGTTGCTACCTCCATACAAGAGCTGCAAAAAGAAGCCCTTTCTGACAGCATCATACAAAATGCAGCCTGAACTAGAGTAATTAGTGGAACTACTATTGGAATTGTGTATTGTAGTCAGACTAAAACAAAAGTTTGCCTGCAGTCTATTTAAAATAACTGGGATAATGTCACCTGTCTCAATGCTTCGCATTGGTCATTTCTGCCATACTGTTCTAAGTGTTTATCTGCACTTCGTCCCTCTTCTCTGGAACTTTTCAAAATAATCATGTTTCTGCAGCATTGTGGTATTGCCAAGCACTTTAGAGCCTGCTGCTCCTTTTGCTATTTTAACAGAGAAGTCTGTACATACATTCCCATCTCATAACTTTGTTGTTCTGTATACCAGTGTAACTCCTATACTGTACAATTACTTACTCCAGTTTGGAAATTTTATTGAAATAAATTGCAAATTTTCATTTATCGGTTCTGACATTTAAGGATAAAGTGTTAAAAGGAAGATTCAGGAAAATATGAAATCAATCCCCCAACACTTACCAGATACTACCACTCTTATAATAATGTCAAACAGTACCGGTGGATTAATTACAATTTCTAAAACATAGTATGAAAGCATGTATGATATATGCTGTTGTGAATATTGTGTACCCACCCACACTCTTACATGTGATCTCATGCACACACTCGCGCACACATTTTCCCACACCCACATTCTCACTTACACACATTCACTAAATTGATCTTTTTCATGTGATGGTCTGCACTTATAATAGCACTTTTTTAACCTTAGTGGTTCCAAAGCGCTTTACACTGGTTCTCATTCACACACACACCCAATGGGAGCACAGCTGCCATGCAAGGTGCTAACTTACCATTGGGAGCAACTTGGAGTTGTGTCTTGATGTTTAAAGGCAGCACAATAAGTAAATTTATATAATTTATGATGAAGCAATATTGAAGCCCATTGTTTAAAATCAAACTGAAAAGCTGTTTTATTTAAAAATGAAAAAAGTTATTTCAATATTGAATATTAAACCAAGGGGCACACAGCTAATGGACACTATCCTAACTGTACAGCCTTGTTTCTTGTAAAATCCTGTACACTGATATTGATATCCTTCCTTGCCTAACTTTTTAAGCAAGTGCTCCACCTGATGACATCCAAGACAATAAACTGTTCACTTGTTACAGTCTAAGGTGCATTAGCATATGCACTGTATCACTCTTTCCCTTTGTTTTTCAGCTTTTCCTTCTTTTCTTTCTGTTCTCTCTCTTTTCTTTTCTGCCTGTAGAATTCCCTGAAATGCAGCCTCTTGGGATTCAGCCCATAGGCTCGCAGTCTCTGTCTGCTGAACTCGCAGCCTCCCATCTTCACCTTCAAAGCCCCGGAAAGGACTCGTCCGCCTGGGCGGCGGATATTCTTCTTTGGCCATTTAGGCATTTCAGTCCTCAGGGCTTCTGTGGTCTTTTCCACTTTCATCTTTTTCTTAGGCACCAGGAACGCTGTATCATCCTCTTCCTCCACTGCCGTTTCTCCGAAAGCCTGAGCTGCTAGATTCTCTGCCGAGTTAGATGCTGATGCGTCTTGATCACACTCTACTTCCTGTTCCTCCTCGGCTATCTTCTCACTCTCCATCTCTGTATTCTTTATGCGATCCCTCCTCTTCTTACCCACTTTCACCTTAGCACTGGATTCCCCAAGTTGCTCATCGTTCCTGCATTGCACAAGACAGAATAAAGTATAATTATTCAAATAATAATAATAATAATAATAATAATAATAATAATAATAATAATAATAACGATAAAAAGGTAGTTCTAGCAGCTTTCAACTACTTTATTCATTTTAAGTTACTATTAGGTCACTGTATCTTTTTCTATCTAGACTTGACCTGCATTCTAATGTGCTGTGGCCATTTTTTCCCCCCATTCAGTGTAAACATTTAACAAAGTGTTCATCGGGTTGTTCCCTTTAAAAGGAAATGGGACTATGAAGGATTTTCCCAATGACGCCACCCATAGTTTATTACTGACTGCACTGAATCATGAGTTTCCGTGAAACACTTTCTGTAAAATATATTTGCCACATGCTTCTTTCTTGATCTCTTCTTTAGGTTATTAACTTCTCATAAAAACACTAGCTATGAATAAAATGAAAATAATAGTAATGAACATCTATTGGCACTTGCTATTTTGATAAAAACCTAAAAGTTAAGAAAACAATTCACCAGTTCCTCATATACACTCAACATCCACTTTATGCAGTTATCCAATCAGCCAATCATGTGGCAGCAGCACATCATACAGATACAGGTAAAGAGCTTCAGTTAATGTTCACATCGAACATGAGAACGGGGAAAAATGTGACCTCTTTGACTTTAACCGTGGAATGATTGTTGGTGCCAGATGGGCTGGTTTGAGTATTTCAGAACCGTCTGATCTCCTCTGAATTTCATGCACAACAGACTTTAAAGTTTACGCAGAACGGTTTAAAAAAACAAAAAGCATCCTGTATGAGGAAGATCTGCAGGCTGAAACACCTTGCTTATGAGAGAGATCAGTAGAGAATGACCAGACTGGTTAGAGCATGAAGGCTACATGGGCACAAACTCACCCAAACTAGACAGTTGAAGACTGGAAAAAGACCAGGTTTTTTTTTTCTTCCTTTTTCTTCCTAATCTTCAACTGAATCTTTAGGCATTAAGGTTCCTGTTCTTGGCTGACAAGAATGGATCCAATGTGATCTGCTGTTGTAGCCCATCCTCCTCAAGTTTCGATGTTTTGTGCATTCTGAGATGCTCACCACGGTGTAAAGAGTGATTATTTGAGTTACTATATCCTTGGCAGCTCGAATCAATCTGAACACTTTTTAACTTGTCCTATCAACAAGGCATTTCCATTTTTTTTTCCAAGGAGATCAGCAGTTTCTGAAATACTCAAATTAGCCCATCTGGTACCAACAACCATGCAACGGTTGCATTGCATTGCTGCCTTATGATTGGCTAATTAGACAACTTTATGAATGTGCAGGATTTCCTAATATGGCATTGCAGTACTTATTTAGTTTGAAATTAGTTTCATGGTGATAGAAATTCCCATAAGCTTGAATACTCACTCAGCATACAGAGAAGCCAACACTCGTTTCTTTTTATTGACGTTCTGCGCTTTGATTTGATAATTCTTCACATCACAGAGCTCTTGCCTCTCGGACCTGGCGCAGAAGTCCAGAGAAACGTTCAATAACATGGTCTTTGCTTTCAAACACTTTCCACACTCATACTGTGCATCGCTGTAAAACCTTTACCTGTACATGCAAGTCTTCTTCAGCGAGCACCAGCGATTCAAGTCTTTTTCATCTGATCCCAGGATCTACAAAATAGGAAAAAGGTTAACAAACTTCAATAATGAGATTAGCTGCAGCTGCAGTTTGTTTGTTTAAAAAAAATATTGTCATTGAGACATGTGCTCAGAGAGAAGATTAAGTCCTCAGGCCCTGGTCAGAGTTATTCCCAGAGGAACAGCAATACCAGGTCAGAACACAATCACAGCTCATCAGCGCAATGGGCTTTGTCCAGTCGAGACTATAGTTGTGCTCACATACTCGATGATTATATGTGCATGTCTCAAGTTTATAACGGATTCGTCACCTCGTCAGTCGTCAGGCCAAAATCATTCGGGACGACCTGACGGTAGCGGAATCTGCAGGGCAAGTCATCTACGATGTCCTCGTAGTCTAGTTTGTAGTATTCATCGAGGTACTGTTCAAATGTCTTCTCCTCTGAAATATAAGCATAAAAAATTCCATTCAGAATGATACAAGCCCAGCAACCTACATTCTCCAAAATACATCTCATCACTCTCTTCTACAGCAACTGTATGGTACTGTCAGCTCAATTCCGGTTTCTCAGAAACGACGACAAGCCATAAGTTGTTTTTTTTGCCTTATTAACTTCAACAGAGAGTGAGAGAGAGCAAAGAGAAAGGCTAGTGATGTTTAAAGATCCCATAACAAAAGTGATGACAATTCAGTGACATTAACACCGCTTCATATCTCACCAACCCGACACTGATTATTTTCCAATAAGAACATTCCGTATCATGTTTTATTCTGCACACATTTTCTGTGCACCATTACTGGCAATGTTACAAAAAGAAGATCCCTAATAACTGGTCATTTGCGTGTGAAATCCGATCAGACGTGTGTAATTGGGGGATTTCCAAAGATAAAAGTAACACTTCTGTAAGAGTACTTCTGTTATGAAGCCGAGACTTCAGTATAATGGTGATTATAGGCAATGAATTTGCATTTCAATAATGAAAACTAATCAAAATACAATATGAACATAAAAGAGTGTTCATGTCATTGAAAACCTTTTTTAAAAGCTCTGTTTAAATGCAGGAAAAATGGGTGTGAATTGTTAGTAAATTAGCTTGCAAGGTTTTTTTGCAGGGGTAAAAGTTTTCATCTATCCATCCATGTTCTATACCACTTGTCCTACTCAGGGTCATAGGGGAGCCTGGAGCCTATCCCAGGGAAATTGGGGCACAAGGCGGGGGACACCTTGGATGGGGTGCCAACCCATTGCAGGGCACAATCGCACGCATTCACACACTATGGACAATTTGGAAATGCCAATCAGCTTGCAACACGTGTTTGGACTGGAGGAGGAAAGCGGAGTACTCTGAGAAATCCCTCAAAGCATGGGGAGCGCATGCAAACTCCATGCACACAGGTTGGAGGCAGTAATCAAACCCCCAACCCCAGAGGTGTGAGGCCAATGTGCTAACCACCTTATAAAGTTTTCATGTTATCTGATTACGTTAGTAAACACAGTGAACAGATAACTGGTGAAGTCTGATTTCTTGCAGGTAAAGACACTCAGTGACAAACACATCTCGGTTGTCTTACGTGGATCAAACACTGGTTTGTTTTGCATGATCATCTCAGCAAAGTGAGACTTCTTTCTCTTTTTGCCCATGAGTGGGGCCTCATCGCGACTCTTTTTCTTCCTCAGCTCCTTCTGTTTCTTTTTTTTCTTCTTAGACAGAGCCTGCTGATTGGGGTCATAATCTGCATCCATCTGTTACAGTACAAGATATGAATTTAGATCATGTAAATACGATAACTTCAATTAGTTAATACACAACGGTGTGTAAAGTTCTTACAATGAAGTCAGGATCTTCACAGTTAGGCTCGTTGCTCTCCTCCTCGCCTTCATACTCCTTCTCCTCTTCACAGCCTTCCTCGTCTTCACCGGTCCACGTGTCCCAATTCCAATGTCCTGAGGGGAACACTTAGTAGCTCAGAGAACTGCATCTCTCCCAAACGACAGTCATTCAGAGACAGGAACTTACCTTCCAACTCATCGTCATCATCAAACTGAGGTTTCTCCTCATCATTCTCTTTGTAGTATTCATCTCCAAAAAATTTCTACCAAAAAAATAAGAGAGTGACTGATTCAAGTAATATGCTAACTGAACTGAGATGCACTGATCCCATCCCAGTGTACTGGTGATATGATGCTCTGATAATGATATTTTCCATATTTAAAAGGTATTGCTGTGAACATCCTCTCAGTCATTATTTTCTTTTAGCTAATAACATGCTTAAGTGGTTTAAGAAGGGAAATAATGAAAATGCAACTGAAATAAAGAATATGATTTGGAGAAAAAAAACTCTCCAAAATAAATCTCTTCTCCAAAATATGTCTTAACACTCGTCTATAGCTACAATGCTGAAATGCCCGTCATTTAGAACTAGTTTCTCAGAAACAACAAGCAGCTGTAGGTTTGTTTGTTTTTTTGCCTTAATAACCGAGAGAGAGAGAGAGAGAGAGAGAGAGAGAGAGAGAGAGAGAGAGAGGGAGAGCAAAAGGAGAGACCAGTGAGGGAACTGCTGCTATATAACACAAGCTATGACATGAACTAAAATCAATAAAATTATTTTAGCTAATAACGTTTAAGACCGTGGTTCTCAACCGGGGGGCATGCCCCCCTGGGGTAGCGTGGAGAGATTGCTTTCAGACTGCTTTAGCCACTTTTTTTTGCCCCCCCCCCCCCCCCCCCCAAAAAAAAAACACCGCCTAGCGACTTTCCAAATATCACCAGTACTTCCCTGTTTTCCCACTGCACTCTCACCTCTCTCTGCATCATAACGAAACGCGCCCCTCGTCCCAATTTACATCATTCACATGCAAATGTTTTTCAGAATGCCAGACGAATGTAATGCAACATGTTAAGTAGTACATGCTATTACCGCCTAGTTCTCTTGTTTAAAGTAGTTATAGTGTTCAGAAACATTTTATATCATTCATGTTACATACCTGTCCGTTACACAGTTTTATAAAAGTTATTTTAAAAATCACAAGTTATGAAAAGTAATTAAAAAAGTAAAAAAAAACAACAACAACACAACCCCCCCCCCCAAAAAAATCTATCTAACTATCAAAAACAGATTATAGATTTGAGATATATATATATATATATATATATATATATATATATATATATATATATATATATATATATATATATATATATCACATGCCACATGGTACGAAGGCTTGGGGTGGCTTTGGTTGCAAAAAGCTTGAAGTTTAAAATGGGAATATTCTTGCTGTTGCATAAGGTGAAGAAATTAATCATCCCATCAACGAAAAAAAAAATGTAATAGAGAATATGATTGGGAGAAAACTAACTCTAGGATGTATTCTCTTGCTTAACACCCAGTGTTCCCGGGATAGACCAGCATGACCAGGATAAAGCTGCTACTGATGAATGAATGAATGAATTAAAAAATGTCCCAGCCTTTAGTGGTTTAGATTAGGAAATTACACTAAATCCAATTCCGGTTCAGATTAGCGTTTGGCTTTATTGTTATTCTTTACTTTATTTTGATGTTTTGATTTTTCAGTTCCTCTGACCGTTCAACACAAACCTGACCCAGGATTTGCAGTCAATCAATCAATCAATAAATTGTACCCTGATATGCCTTAACCCCTCTATCCTTTAGCAGTCTCACCTGCATGAGCTTGTCATGGTGCTGAGGGTCAAAGTCACCTTCCAGGTCCACCTCGCTGAAGGCCAGCTGCTCATTTCCAGTCAGCTCCTGCAATTTTTTCAGCTTGTCCATGATCTCTGCTCGCTTCAGGTTCTTCAGCTCCTTTAGTTGCTGCTGCTTCTGTTCTTTCTCCTACTCAAGCCAACAGACAAGTCACACTGTGAGACAAACAGCTGACACAATAATCTTTCTGTATCTGGTGGAGAAAAATATAACTAATTCTTCTGATTCAGGGCTTCAAAGGCTTTTAAATAACCAAAAGGGTTTTGATGGCATTACGCCAGTCTGAAGTGAACTCGGGAATAAGAGTATCAAGCAGTGCTTCAAATGTATATCAGCCTGATTCAACCCTTCATTCGGGAAACAGTGGAGACTTACTTTTTTCTTTCTCTCCTTCACCTCGTCCCGCTTTTTCTTTCTCCTGTCGTCTTTGCTTCGGACAGACGTGGCAATGGTGCGGGGATACGTCTTGACCTGTGGATTAATGGTGCACAGTATGCAACGACTGTATTTAATTAATTATCAAGCCTGCAATTCTGTCTCAAATCATTTTTATTAACACCGTTCTTTACTTTCATTTAAAACACCAAGAACAAAACATGAACACATCGTAAGTGGAAGGATTTAAGGATTACTGAGCACTAGCTGAGTATGTTAAAGCCAAATCTGTTCTTCTGTTGTTATTCACAGAAAGTGCTGTTGGTTAAAGCTAGCAACTACTTTTCACGAACTAGAAAAAAGAGAATTGCATGCCTTATGAGCACCGGGCTCCTCAAAGCGGAAATTGTAATGCCTCTCAAAGTCCTCTTGCTTCTGCAGGAACGATTCTCCTTCCTCCTCAGAGTCGTCTACATCTTCCTGCAGGAGCTCATTGTAGGTGGGAATTCTGCTCAAACACACACACCCCTCCAATAAACCTCCAATGCCAAGAGAAAGCAGCTCAATAGTCCTCATTTATCAAGTTGGACACAAACCAGTTTATTTGTAAATCGTTTTTTTTTTGCTGCTAAATAATACTTCGCAAAAATAACATCCAGTTATGCCTCAGACAAAAATTATTTTTCTCTCGCTGTTTTGTTCTCATTTTCTTCGGCTCTCTGTGAGGTTTTCCTTTTATGGAGTATTGTGGGCGTGAAAACATGCAAATCTGTCTTAGCACGGTACGTGTGTGTGTATGTGTTTATCAACATCCGCATGCGAGTATGAAGAAAATCCGCTTTTATAAATCAGGTCCACTGTAAGAGGTTTTTCTACAGCACGATGTCTTAATAACGCCAGCATTACTCTTAGTTTGAAAGTATAATTTAAACCAGAACATTCAGCTGGACTGAATTTTATACAGATGAAGATTTAAATAGGAAATCTCTAAGACTCACCTGCCCTCCTCATCTTCCTCCAGATATCCTTTGTTGAGGATGTAGTCTCGTAAAAAAGTCTCCTTATCGTCCAGCTGTGGGTCGTTCCAGTAATCTCGTAGATATTTCTGCAAAAACGTAGACAAAATTTATATCATAGTTATAGCATGTCTAGTTTATTAGGAATACCTGCACATTTATGTAGTTATCCAATCAAACAATCCAGTCGTGCTAAATTTAAAAAAAAAAAAAAAAAACCTGTTCATTTTTTTTTAAAACATAAAACCAGCAGCTTCCAGTCAAAATAAGCTAACTAAAAAACATCACCAATATCTTAGAAACGTGTATTGTGACACAATTGATCACAATATATGGATATAATATCAGCACATCTCTCAGCCATACTATGGAATAAGCCATCGTATTTGGTAAGGTGATAACCAAGACGATAAATATCCTGTATTCTTAATTCCAGCATTATTCAATTCCCCATTGAGAGTTGTCACAAATCAGATGTGACCTGCACTTTACTTACCATATCCTGAACCTCATCCTTTCCCTCCAGCTCTGCCTGCCCTTTCAGCCACTCCACATAGTCTGCCTCCTCTTTGTCCTGGGATGAGGAGAAGAATTAAACTCATTTGAAACAAACAAATAAACAAAAATTGGTTCATGGATTCTAATCTCATCCATCACTGGAAAGATGTGAAATATAAAGCCGGTTGTGGCTGAGCTACCTTCTCCTCTTGTGTTTTGTTCCTGCGTTTCAGCAGCTCATCATCACTGGCCTCATCGCAGCTGTCCTGAACAAACTGCCGAAAGCTAAAAACAGGGCAACAACAAGTACAGATTAAAGCAAACAACCTAACCATTTAAATAATAAAATAAGAAAGCTGCAGAGTCAAAGATGCGAGCTGTATCGTAATCAAAATACAATACATAAATAAGGTGCGTTAATAATACTCGAATAGCAATGTCTATACTCATGTTCCTACCTCTCTTTTAGTTGCTTTTGCTCTTGGATGTAGCTGGGAGATGCAGCTCTCTGTGAGGGGAAAAGCATTACTGTCAGCAGGCCTCGTTTAAAGTACAGCAGAGTCAAATAAGGATGTCATGAGAACCGATACTTCGGTACCAAGGCGAAGCACCTGAAAGACTACTGGCTACTGGCACATGGTATTTAAGAAATTTTTATTGTGTATAATATTATGTATAATATATGTAC
The DNA here is from genome assembly GCF_001660625.3 of Ictalurus punctatus. Classification (NCBI taxonomy): domain Eukaryota; kingdom Metazoa; phylum Chordata; class Actinopteri; order Siluriformes; family Ictaluridae; genus Ictalurus; species Ictalurus punctatus. The sequence continues at coordinate 26,487,572 of NC_030417.2, forward strand.
ATATATTATGTTTGTTTGAGGCAACTAGCATTGTGGCCATGAAACCAGCTAATGTTACACTCCATGTAATGTTTGCGATAGCCACTTATTTGTTAGCGACGCTAACACACTGCAGTGTTTTAAACTACCTCCTAATGGGCCACCATGCATTGCCATTCAGCCCGTGTCCTGTCAGCAAAATGGAGCCTCATGTCACTAATAATTATTCAAATGTTCATGCTTTTAATAAATCTTTTTGGCCTACCACCATATCAGTGAATTTAAACTATTGCTTGCATTCAGAGTGTAAGGGGTGTGTGTATGTGTGCATGCACATTTAGGAGTGCACCTTAGCACTTTTTATTAGCATGCATATACATATACATATATATATATATATATATATATATATATATATATATATATATATATATATTTTAAATCACACCGTGATATTGAGTATCGTGTACTTTTGGTGGTATCGGTACCGACTACTAGATTTTTGGTATCGTGACATCCCTAGAGTCAGAACGTATTGGTTTTCTGATATTGTTCTGTACCTCCTGCATCTTCCTGGCAGCCTCTTCATCAGCGCTATCATCGTCATCGTCATATTTTCTAAAAGAAAATAAAGTGATTAAGTTGCGGTAAAAAGTTTGAAATATAAAATTTAAAGCAGCAAAACTAACATTTACATTAGTTTAATTTATTTAAAAAAAAAAGAAAAAAAAAAAAAAAAAGGGAAAACATGAGACAAATGAAGACTTTTTTCGCTTTATTTTTCATTCCCACACACCAATTAGGTCTCTCATCATATGGCAGCTACAAATCAGGGAGGGTGAAGACTATCACATGCTTCCTCTGAGACACATATAGCCAGCCAAATGCAACTTTTTGAACTGCTGTTCATGCTGCACCATGTGGTGGTGTAACGCACTCGGAGGAAAGCATGATCAACCCTGTTCTGCTGCCATGATCTCACAGACGCCTATGATTGGATAGTGTCATTGTGATTGACAGGGGTTTCATATGCTCTCTCTCCCCTCTCACCCTGACAGCACGGCCAGTTTTACTCTCTTGAGCTGCGTCTGAATTTCCCTATTGCCCTACTATCCTGGCATCCTTCCGTCTTCGGGAGACAATGGTGTAGCATCCGTTTCGGGTGAATTTATTTGCACCTTCTCAAGTGGCTGTACAAGCCAACCCGTGAGTAGAAGTCCTGGTTGCAATTGCCGCAGACAAATTGAGTCGCACGCTGTGATTGAAACTGTCGCACCTTCCGCCTGTCTCTCTTGTCAGCGAGATGCTTAAACCTGTCCTTCTCCACTTTCTAACGGCAAAACGCAAGGCTGTACGATCTTCAGCGCTGGATTTCACTGCCCTACTATACAGTAGGTGAAAAGCAGTACACGTATGTACTATGTCCGAATTAGTAGTATACCCGAATTCTCAGTATTCATAAAACATTAGGTGAGAAATACCTGGCTGACCTACTGCTTCCACCGAGATTCTCCGTGCATCCGAAATCACGTACTGTGACAGTACTTACTGCATATAATTCAGTACCCACTGCTCAGCCATTGATACAGTGCATACTAATCAGTATGTGTGTGTAGTATGAATATAATCAGGACATACTACATCCGCCATGTTGGCACTTTCATGTCATTTACAAGTGTCCATTGATTCCATACTGCAGAACTGAGTACAGTGGTGGAAGAAGTATAGTAGGGTTTATGAGATATCCGGACACAGATGCTGTAGTATGGAACCTAAGGACACTGTGCTATCCCATACGGCAATAGGACTGGTGCAGAAATTCCAGAAGGTAGTGTGTCAGCTCTTTTTAAGTTGTAGGTCGCATGACAATGCCAACATAGCGGATGTAGTATGCTCAGATTGTATTCACAAAACACACATATACTGACCAGTAGTTACCGTATCAACAATTCAAACTCATTATTTCCAGATGATAGGGAAAATTAAGATCTTATTGGCGCACACACACACACACTATGTGCAAGTGCAACCTGTCTTACATGCAACACTCAGTTGTTGGTCTTATAAACAAAAGTTTAACTTACCCTCCCCTCTCCAAGATGACTTTGCGCTCATAGTCCTTTAGGAACATTGGCTTTACAGACTTCTTAGAAGTAGAGGGTTTCTCATCACTGCCCGAGTTGGATGCTGTTAGTAAGGAGCAAGACGACAAACGCTGAAAATCACAATAATTCTGTTTCACATTGTAATAGTGATAAGCCATGTTTCCATCCATGTATTTAATGAATTTTGGGATGTGGCATAAAATAAAATAAAAACACTGGATGGATTGATATTGGATTGATTATGCACTCAATTGAGGCTGATAATTTATTTTTAAATCGACAAGAAGACATGCGCATAAACTATATAAAAAAAGCCATGTAACTTTGCCTCAACAAATCATGTGATTGGATAATTGTCTCAAAAAAGTAAAAAAAAGACAAAGAGTGAAATGTGCCAGTTCACATGGGATGGAAATGGTGCTTTATCCAATATATATTATTATACTATATATATATTCCAATTTTTTTTTTATAAGTTCAATTTGCAACTTGGATGGAAAACATAGCTATTGATTTGCTACTTCGCATACCCTCCTCTGTGTAGAACTGTGCATCCTCCTGATAAATCTTTGGGTCTTTCTTCTTCAACAGAGACAGCGTCCTGTAAAAATCTCTCTCAAGTTTGGGATCAAATTCCTGAAACATCATTGACAAACACTTGAGGAGAGTATGAGGTTGGATGTCATTGAGCAATTCCACAAATTGATAGATGATAAATACAGATCTGTGTTTGTTATCAGATGTTCTTACCACTTCACTCTCATCAGACTCTGAATCTGATGAGCCTGAGGAGCCTTCATCATTATCCTGATCTCCAAAGCGGTCCTTTACTGCAATGACATGTGGAGTTCACAGTGTTACAAGCTGTACATTTACACTGAATCACTTTTTAAGTCATAATGAGCAAACTGGACAAAACTGTAGACGTGGGGGTGGAAATGTGAGCTGAATGAATGTAAATTGCACAAAAATGTAGCAGAGAGTTATTTATTTTTCTCCCTTTTTCATAACCAAGTTAGGACGCCGTTATTTGACTACACGATGAAAATACACAATTAACTCGCAAATAAAACAGATTTCAAACGGACGTTATCTAATTAATCTAATCCGGATAAAACCAGCTGTGTTACGCTTCAACGTGTAAAAACCCAGGGCTAGCAACAAGCTAGCTTATTAGCAAAGTTAGCCCGAGCAGCAACACTTACATTTCTGCAGCTCTTCCTTTTGTCTATACTTGTCGTATCTTTCTGCGAATTTTTTGTTAATCTTTAGTTCCGACATGATTACTTTGATGTAAATGTTATTCCGGTGGATTTAACACTCCTAACTTTATCAAATTGTATTGTTCAGTTACAGCATGGTCAGACTGGGGTTGAACAACCACCACGTGACCTTCACGTCACACAAGTCGAGGCGCAAAAGAATCAACCAATCAGCGATTGAGGATGTGCTGCGCTAGAAACGCACGTGGGCTCGTCAAGGTGTTTTTTATTTATTTATTTATTTATTTATTTATTTATTTATTTATTTATTTAGTTTTACACACACACACACACACACACACAAACACACACACACACACACACACACACACACACACACACACACACACACACATATATATATATATATATATATATATGAACAACAGCGAACAAAAATCCGTACAACAGTAAATGTCACTTTATTACATAGCGTCAGGGTTACATTATACAAAATGAAAATAAATAAAGCAGACCACAGAGCTTTCAAGTGTTTACACTTTATTACATTATATTCTGAATAGTCTGCAAATATTAACATGTTCAAACATATTATTCACAGACGTATTATAATAATAATAATAATAATAATAATTATTATTATTATTATTATTATTATTATTAATTAACATTTTATTTAGGCCTATATAATAACGTACCAGTATAATAATTAAGTTCATTATAACGATATTTTTGTTATTTTCCATTGGGCTGAAATTGAACATAATGTATTTTTAGAAACAGATACCACCACACACTGCAGTCTGTGAAGAATTTTTCAAATGAAGATAATATATATATATATATATATATATATATATATATATATATATATATATATATATATATATATATATATATATATATATATAAATGGACAGTCTGTACCTGTAGCAAGTTTGTATACTAAAAACAAAAGTAACCTATGGAAAATTTGTAAAACATCCCATTAAAGAATGCTATGGGAACGTTCCTGTAACATTAATTTGTAGTTACAAATACAACCGTACAGGTTGTATCTCAAAAAAATTGTAATATTGTGGAAATGTTCATTTTTTTCCCATAATTATAAATTCAATAATTATAAATTCTTTATTCAAATACTTTGAGATACTGGATTTTTTTATTTCCATGAGTTGTAAGCCATAACCATCAAGATTATAACAAAAAAAAAAGACTTGAAATATTTCACTTTATGTGTAATGAATCTAGAATATATGAAAGTTCCACTTTTTGAATTAAAATACGGGAAAAAAAAAACAAAACCTTTTTTACGATATTCAAATCTTTTGAGATGCACCTGTATGGTTACAAAGACAGCTGTCAATGACAAAATATAACCATAAGACAACCTAGTTGTTTGAAGCTCCAGGAACACTTTGGCCTAGAATATGTGGAGAAGACCCACATATGGGTGTGATGGTCAGGTGTCCATAAACTTTTGGCCATATATTGTATTTATACGACTCTATTTTCCCCTTGGATCTGGTTAGCCAGCTGAATTCTTTCCTTTTACTGTCTCATAATTGTAGAACCTGCATAAATTAGGGTGTTTAATGTAAGTAACAGTGTCTCAGGGTGAAGTATGTGTGTGTGTGTGTGTGTGTGTGTGTGTGTGTGTGTGTGTGTGTGTGTGTGTGTGCCTATGACAAAACCCATACAGCTGCCTACATACAGGTCAAATGGCTCATCACAGAATCGTGAGAAATTCTTATATATATATAGATATCTGACCCACTGTGGCATCGCTTGAGATGGAAATTGTTTGATTGCCAGGAACTAACATGATAAATATAAATCTCTTCCTCCACAATCTGCAGATCCTGCTGCTTTACTTGAGCTCAGGCCTTATAGGTGACATACATTAAAGCCTCACCAGGTGGCGGTGCAGCACAGCATAACCTAAATCTCTGCTTTGTTTCTTTTGCTTCAGTTTTATTTTCACCAGTTGATTTCCATCGTTTTATTTCAGTCTACAACCCTTTTAAGTTCAGTATGAAGTTACGCATTATGATCTAAATGATCATTTTTCCCACATTCTGTGTTCATCCTACTGTTTACGCCTACATGCATAATTATAACAAGATTTATTTCACAGAATGCAAGACGTATGTCTATACACTTACACTGTCTACTTAAATAGGAAAATCTGTACACTGTCATTTATGCAGTTATCCAGGCATGCAACAGCAGTGTAATGATAATAAGGCTTTTTTCTTTGCATACCCCAGCATGTTAGGGTCAGAGAGCAAGGTCAGCCATGATACAGCACCCCTGGAGCAGAGAGGGTTAACGGCTCAAGGGCCCAACAGTAGCAGCTTGGCAGTGCTGGGGTTTGAACCCCCGAACTTCTGAGCAGTAACCCAGAGCCTTAACCACCAAACCACCACTGCCCCTCAGAAATATACAGAAATAATACAGAAAACCATACAGTTACAGGTTACTAGTTAACATTAACACCAGTAATCAGAATGATGGGGGAAATCAGTGACTCTCAGTAACTCTGGCATGATCAGTTCAGTTTACATAGGATTAAAAAAAAAAAAAACACAGTGAGCTGTAGTTCTGTGGATGTGAGAGGTCAGAGGAGAATGGCCAGATTGCTTCAAGCTGACCGGAAGGCTTGCATAACTCAAATAAGCACTTTTTACAACCGCGGTGAGCAGAAAAGCATCTCAGAACACACAACACATCGAACCTTAAGGCAGAGGGGCTACAACAGCAGAAGACCACATCAGCTCCATTCCTGTCAGCCATGAACAGGGATCTGAGGCTACAGTGTGCACAGATGTTGCCTTTTTCCACTTTTCAATTGTTTTGGAACTGTCAGTTTGAACCTGTATAACTCGTTGTGATGGTTGATGTGAACAGTAACTGAAGATCTTGGCTCATACCTGCATGATTGGCTGGTAAGATAATTGCAAAGATAGGCAGATGTACCTATTAAAGTGGCTGGTGTGTATTAGTTGTCACCTCATTAATTGCTTTTACTATTTATAATTGATTTTAATGTTGTCTCAGAGGATCTATAGTGTCCATGACTTGCTTGAAAGTCAGGATCTGTTCTGTCTTATCTGACAGAGATAAAGACACACAGAGAGATATTCAAATACTTGAAGAGCCTCATCTTTTCTTTTTTTTTATAACCCCAAGTATCCCCCTATCTATACTGCTGACAGATTTGACCAAAATCAGATACCATCTTTATTTACAAGGTCATGTTTGGATGTCAATATTTTTTCTCAGAAGTGAAAAATCTTCCCAGTATTCTTCCTTGTTGTGTATTAGTGCCGCTCAAAGCAAATATATTTGATCTCTTTCTCTCTCGGCACCTCTGGTTTTGGCCCAAGTAAAGGAGAAGGGACTTTGTAGAACTTAATGTTTTTTCCCCTCCTCCTTATTTATTCTTAGAAGAACTGTCCCATTTTGTGTACACACAGGTGGGAGGAAAGTCAGGGGCTCTGCTATAGGGACTTCTACATTATTTGAGATTGAGAGTGAAACCACTCATGTAAACACACCTTGTATAACATGCATGTTTACACACATAGATCTTTAGCTCTAGTTAACTAGGACAGAATATAGATGCATGTGTATAACTGAGAAATACTAGATTCCTGCTTTTGCATAGCTAGACTATTGATGGGATGAACACCGAACTTCAGTGGAGAAAACCCCAGTGGTGCACACAGCCAATCATTTTTATTTGATATATTCTATTAATAGGAAATACAAAGAACGTTGACCGAGAGATCATTAACATGGTGAACAGAGTAGTATTACACCTCTGTGAACATGCTCTTTATGTTTGAAGACAAGTCTACAAAAGTTCACAAACATCCGGAGGAGTTTTCCTATTCCCGGATTCCCTTTACTCTGAGCTGATCCTCGACTCTCGGAAATGTAAATGTTTCCATTCTTGATTTATAAGCCTGGCAGTGAGCCAAGGTACATATAAAACATAAGGATCTGTTCAGAGTGCAAAGTCCTACTCATGGCTTACCAACAATGTTTGGAGTTGATAATGCTCTGAGGATTTACTATAAAGTGAAGTGACTACAAAAGAAGAAGAAGAAGAAGAAGAAGAAGAAGAAGAAGGCTAGAAATGTGGGAGCATGTGTCCTGCTTCACACACAGAGGTTTAATAGGCTGTAACTTGTTTAGTAGCACATATGTGTCATTATATGTCTGAATTGTGGAGATCTTTTGTGGATATCTGTTGCCCAGCAGGCTAAGAATGTTGGATCAGTTGGTATTGTCACAGATTTAGTTTCATCTCCACATGCCTTCAGTAATTCAATCCAGTAATTCAAGTCAATCCAGACCTGTATTCCTAATTTCCTTCCTTTTCTCCACAACTATTCCATTTTATTCCTGTGATTTACTACACTGCTAGATCACTTGTGTTAACATTATCTCATGTTTAAACTCAGTGGCAAGTTCAAAAATGTCAAAGAACTCGATGATGCCATATTTGCATTTGAATATACAAAATCAGGGCTATGAAAGACGTCATCTCACACTATTGTCCACTTGGCGCTTATAGGAATACAGACATCTCATCAGTTACTGGAATGCTGTTGCCTAATGCCTGCTTGTGGCTCAGTTTAAAGGCTTGTTCCAGAAAGAAGAAAAAAACACTAAGTAGAGTTCAAAATCAATGTTCTAAAGCTATTATTTTGTCGAATATTGGAATTTTAGACGGTTTACGTGTTACAAGTCTCTAAATTATTCGACCAAAATCTCTTTTGAGGGGGAATAATTGGAGGGAAAAAAACATTTTCAACTTTTTGTTTTAGTTAATTATTAACTTTGACTTTCTGGAAAAGAAGGTTCTCTTTATAGTTAGGAATAACAAATTGTACTAGCACAGTAAACACGTAAAACACTTTGAAAACACTTCTGGATCTGTTTACATGGCATAATTAAAAGAATCTTTTGAAGAGAAAAAGCCCTGGCATTGATGACATTGAACATGATGAGGGAAATTTCAGTTTTGGAGTAAAAGAAGAATCATTTTAAAGGATTTATATAGGATATAAATACACTCCAGTATGGCTGTGGCAACAAGAAATACCCAAATTAGGTTCATATACAGTATTTATATGTAGATTTTGTAGACTAAATATGTCTTTTTACTGTCTCTGATATTTCTCAAGGTCTCACTGCTTGTCAGAAGCACCTACAGTATACTCCCATGCTATCACTAACTCTTACTGTGAAGATGATTTTTTATTTTATTTTATGAATTTCCAGGAGCTACCAGCAATATAATATCCTCCTGAGACCACACCCATTGACTTGTGTCCTCTGTAGTGGACACTGTGTTTTCATGCATGTCCTTTGACTTTTTTGAGCTACTCTAGCAATTCCTGCTGTGCTATAAATAGGACATCCTGAGCTTTCTAGTGATATGTCATGTTATAGGCTGGGATGCTAGGAACAACTTCTTACACTGCATCCAATATGGCCGGCATAGGAACAAGCACATTTTATGGAAAGAAGAACGATAACTAAATTATTGTATTTTTATTGTTTTTTTACTATGATTATCACAGATATTCTTGTTTACTAAAGTGTCAGATAAGTGAGCCATAGGAGGCAGAGCTGCCTGTCCAATCAGATGAGGAAAAACACACATGGGTGTGGGATTGTGGGATATCGTTCTGTGTCATTGACTGACCTCCTGGGTTTGTTTGTGAATGTAATATATATGCAATGAGACAATAAAGAGCATAAAAGTGTAGTATAGGAATTGATAGAGGCCAGTATTAGTTCAGTCATGGCTTGCAGTAAAGATGCCATAAAATTTCTTTGTAAGCTCTAATTTTAAACATTATAGCTGATGGGGGCGTAGCAAATGATTGGTCCAGCAACTACTCAAGAGGAATTACAGTAGTATTACAGACCCATATAGACTCTCTAGCGCATTCAAACTGGATAACAATCCTGAAAACATAATGTCAGGTCTATGTAATGAAACCAGCCCAGTGGCCAAGCAAAACTATGTATTTACTATGTATTTACATTGATTACAATCCAGTCTAAAACCTAATACCAAAAGCATGAGTACCATTGCCAAATATATTGTGATATTTACAAAGTAACACCAAAGCATAAATTTATTGAATTAATAGTTAACAGTTAACAGTTTTCCTGAACAGTTCTTCAATGTCCTAAAATGGGCTCATATTATTACATATGTATTGTAATAAATAAAGAAAAGAACACACATGAGAATGAGTTGACTAATTGACTGACACACAACACAAGCACATTAATACTAAAAAAAATCGGCACCTGTCCAGGGTGTCCCCTGCCTTGTGCCCCGAGTTCCCTAAGATAGGCTCCAGGCTCCAAAGTGACCCTGTATAATATAAGTGGTATGGAAAATGGATGGATGGATGGATGGAATATATCGAGTGTAGTTACAGTACTTTTATCAATTAAATCAATTTTATAATTATAATGCAAGCAAAAACATCAGAAAAAAAGCAGCCAAATTCCACAGGAAAAAATGCAGACTTTACAACCTGAAGGTGAATCCTGTAATAATTATTACATGTTAATGGTCTGTCTTGGTATTCTGCTTGAAAATCCAAAAACTCTGAATATTGTTACTACATTTGAACACAAGTTTTAGTTTATAGATTGTTATCATATCTTAAAGTGGAAAGTCCTCTGTGCAATACGTACGTACTCAAGGTATTTGAGGGTCAGCTAAAGTAAATGAGTGAAAACAACTGCTGTTTGGTCTGTTCACTGACCTTTCATGTTTTGTTTTTCTAGTGGTATTTACCTGTTTGCTGAATCAATGGGGATTATATACAGCACATGGCCTACGTACTCATGAGACATGACTAAATTCAAACCTATAATGTCTCCCAGATAACTAAACAGAATAGCATCAACCGCTTGTGGTGTTTTACATTTCTAAACCCAACGACTTATTATTCAGGATCAAAACAGACAACAGTGCAAAATGATTAAGCTAATATTCGAAGAGTGAATAGAAAGATTTGTAGAACTCAGGGAGAACTGGTTTAAATCGGTTAGCAGTGCTAAGCCCCCCTGTCTTTTAAAGATAAAAAAAAGACAATAATACAATGTTTTGTTCTGGCATCCACATTAGATTATTTGCTGTTAACAAACATCTTAAAGGCTGATTATTTTTTTATTTATGTGGAACCAAGCACAACAGCACCACCACTGGTCTTAATAAATATACACAGCATGGTATGAAGAAGTGATAGCTCATACTGTAGATTCATGCAGTGTCAGTCGTGTTCATTGCTGACACATCTTTAACACATCATCAGCAGTGATTTGCTGACCTGATCTGATGGCTTTAAAAATGTCCAAAGGGTGACAAAAAATTTTATTTACATACGCGAATAAATTATTTACACATCCTCATGGATGAATGATGTACATGCACTGGTCTCACATCTTAAACACAGGGATCACTGAACAATACAACAAAATGAAACAACACTAACGAATAATTTGCAGAGTCAAACAAACAGAACAATGACATTAAAAAAACCTCAACCATAAAAATATTCCTTAACAGCATAGGCACATGCACTAGAGCAGGTATGGCCACTTTGTTTGGTAGCATTGTCTGTTGTATTTTACATCTACCAGTATCCTTAAATTCCTTTTAAGCCATGAGTTACTGCTGGGTTACTGATTTGTATTCAACAGTGTTTATATATTAAAAAAAAAAAAAACGAATCAACTACGATTGGCACCCTGTCCAGGGTGTACCCCGCCTTGTGCCCAATGCTCCCTGGGATAGGCTCCAGCTTCCCCGTGACCCTGAAAAGGATAAGCGGTATAGAGGATGGATGGATTGATGGATGGATGGACTAATCAACTACAAGTCCTCATCAAGTTTACATTTATCATAGACTTTGGTTTATCAAACCAGTGCTGCTATACAGATCATCTGTGATTACAAGAGCACATTTTGAGGTGCTCAACATGAACTGATGTTTTACATGGAGCAGGAGGTGGTACCTAATTCACTACTGACAAAAACCTATTAAGCATTAGCCATAAATATATGTATATGACCTGAGGTTTTGGTATTTTTGGGACACTATATGGCTATATATTTACATTTGTGAACACCTGACTATCACACCCATGTGTGGTTCTTCCCCAAACTGTTGCCACAAAGTTGAGACCACGTAATTGTATAGAATGTCTTTGTATGCTGTAGTATTACAATTTCCCTTCACTTGAACTAAGGGGCCCAAATCTGTTCCAGCAAGACAATGCCCCTGTGCACAACGTGAGGTCTATGAAGACATGGTTTGCCAAGGTTGGAGTGGACCTGTGACCTCAACTCCCTAAACACCTTTGGGATTAACTGGAATGACGAATGTGTACCAGGCCTCCTCATCTGACATCAGTGCACAACCTCAGCAATGTTCTTGTGGCTGAATGGACAAACCCCCACAGCCACGCTCCAAAATCTACTGGAAAGGCTTCTGGGAAGAGTGGAGGTTTTTATAAGAATAACGGAGGACGAAATCAGAAATGGGATGTTTAAAAAGCACATAAAGGCCATATAGTGTATTCCATATAGTGGTGTGTGAACTAGCATTTATAATTCATTCCAAAATGTAAAACTCCACCCACATACACAATATTTACAATATGTCTTCAATGAGAATACTCTATTTAACAATACTGCAGTCTTGTCTTACATACACACATACCACATACACACTCACGCGCTTGCTTTCTCTTTGAAAAGTTACAATTTCATGAGAGGTCAGTGATTTTTGAGGTTTCTTTGTTTCCTGTTTTGTAGAAGTCTGCAGTAAATGAGCCTGGATGAGCCTGCCCCAGGAATTGCTTCTAAAAAATGATGCTGTCCTTGGACACAATCTCCAAATGTCCATTCATGGAGCTTGTTACAGCTTGTTACTGCAGGACTACTGTTGTCAGTCCTAGCGTATATGGTAGAGTTCATAATTCATCTTCAAGACTGACAACTTGCCTCTGGAAAGAAAAAAAAAATATATTAAACTTTCCAAAAAGAAAGATGCTAGAGATGCTAATGCTAATGTTATACTGATAAATCACAATAAAACAATTTTGGGCTGTACCGGAGGGTAGGAGTAGCCATCAGAGCTGTAGTTCTTGCAGATATGAACTTTATCCTCGGTGGTCTTTTGGTAGACTGGATTTTCAAAATGAATGGTGTTGGTGTTTTTCAGCTTCCAGTTCCTCCACAGCAACATGCCACCAAATCCCAGGAGGCATAACACCACTTTAGAAGGACAAATATTACAAATATTAAATTGCATATAAGAATACTGCACATACAATTCAGCCTCTTTATAATCTTTAATATACAGTATTATGATGTATTTAATCATACATACCCAAGGGCAATGCAATGTAAAGTGCCAGCAATGTTGACGATTCTTTTCTGACTGCAGCGACAGCACCATGACTGTCTATAAAAAAAATAAATAAAAAATACCAAAAGTAACATGAGACAAGTTCACCTGGTCATGAAATGAACAAGAAATATACAGAATCAATGCTCAATTCATACGATTTCTCTTTCCCCATCTTACGAAAGGTGCTACTGTTTACCCTGTTGTTCAGTGTTCAGATTTTCGATCAAACTTGATCGAAAACTCACTCCAGTCTATATTGTAACTAATAGATGCATCTTAAAACCATTTAAGCTACTAAAATATGTCCAACAAGGATTATGATTATCCATCTATCCATTTTCTGTACCTCTTATCCTACACAGGTTCACTGGGGAGCCTGGAGCCTATCCAGGCACAGGGACACAGGGCACAAGGTGGGGGACACCCTAGATGGGATGGGGTGCCAATCCATTGCACAATCGCACACATACTCACAAACTACAGACATTTTTGAAATGCCAGCCAGCCTATAACGCATGTCTTTGGACTGGGGGAGGAAACCGGAGTGCCGGAGGAAACCTTCAGTGCATGGAAAGAACATGCAAACTCCATGCACACAGGGCGGAGGCAGAAATTAAACCCCCAACTCTGGAGGTGCAAGGCAAATGTGCTAACCACTAAGCCACCATGCCCGTACAAGGTGTTTATCTATCAAGTAGACAAATGTCTTCTATTATTTTCTATAACACCAGGTACTGCCTAAACAACCTCACCATAGTCCAACTTCCACCATGTCCACCATGGGATCCCTCTTCAGGAACCCATAAAAACTCGAATCCTGTGTCGAATCCTACAACATTGTGTTTACCTATCAGAAATCAGTCCAAGTAGAACCCGTTCATCAGCCTAAGAACACTTAATTATTCAATGAAAGTTTAAAGCAATCACTCCTTGATAAACCCTTTTTTCTAAAAGTGTAGATAGGTTGAATTAAACAATAAGACATCCAACAGCATTTGTTCTGTTCACTTCTCTTGCCAATTACAGGGCTCCCTTTTTGACTAAAGGAATAGAAAAAGTGTTGATTCTACAATTTAAAGCATTTCTCATGGACAATGACCTTTATGAGCCCTTTCAGTCTGGCTTTGGTGCACGTCATAGTACTGAATCTGACTATATAACTCCTTTAGACCATGCCTGTCCAACAGAATACAGTTTGTTACTTTAGGAAAACATATATAATCCCCTGCCCTTGCCAGTCAAGGTGTATCACAAGGCTCAGTTCTTAGTCCCATCCTTTTTACCATATACACGCTACCTGTTGGTAAACTATCCATAGCGATGGTCATAGCTTTCACTCTGATGCTGCTGACATTCAGTTATATTTAAATGCAGACCAACCACAGTCTCTAACGATGAGTCTCTCATCATTCAAGCAGTGCAGGTACTGACAAAATAATACTAATATTAGAATCACAAACTCTCAATGTGAAGTTAATCTCTTTTGTGTTTCATCAACTGCATGTCTGTCATTCACCCAAAAAGTGGAAAAATTATTTTAAAAAATCATCTCTTACTTGTCTGTGTGGTCACTTCATAATGAGTGTTGCCTGGGGAGGTTTTGGCTCTGGAAGCTTCTGTGGTTTGTGTCTTCACCACAGTGGTGATGATTGGAGCTGAAGTCTTGCTGGCTCTTGGGGCAGACGTTTTTGGTATAGCGCGTGGGGTTATATGAGGGTGGCCTGTGGTAGAAACTTTGGGCTGGATTGATGGTGCTGTTGTTGGAACAGCTGTCCAAAAGAAAAATTCCATTCATTAAGTCATGAAAGGTACTACACTGAAAATGACATTTAACGTAATTTATGATTACACTAAATGATTGTTTACTCCATATCTTTATCATTTTGTATCTTAAATGCCCTTTTAAGACTTTTCTTCAAAACGGTGATCTTACCAGGAACACATTTCCTCATATCTATGCCCAGCATCATGTTGTCAGGACAAGCACATGTGTACTTGGGTGAGAAGATGCTGACCTGTGGTGCGGCCAAGCACAGGAACTCGCATCCACCGTTGTTGATCTTGCACCAATTCACAGCTGTAAAAAAGACAACATTACCCAATATGAATGCTTAGAAACAGGGTTGACTATTTTCTACTACTTTTGTATAGTACTATAACCCTGCACTGGATGATGCAGAGGTGTAGGGGTTGGTCATGTTATATAAATGATATGACGCACCACTGGGCTGTTTCAGATTGTGATACAGCACAATGTCCTCTGGAGATGTAAGGTGTTCTGCCACTTTTGTGATGTCTTTCCCCGTCACACGGTCAGCACTCAGGATAGCGTTGTTGCTAACATCAGTCCAGAATACTCGCTCCTGAAGACAACAAATGAAGTGAATATGCCCATTAACTTATTAAAATATCCTCTTAATACCTCCTTATTCATTTGTAACCCAGAATATATATATATATATATATATATATATATATATATATATATATATATATATATATATATATATATATATATTCTGGGTTACACATTTAAGGCATGCCAATGTGTCTAACATGTCTCCCTTTTCCAATGTTGATTTTTTCAGGTCTTTTGTGTGGATTTTGAGATGTTGTTGTGCTGGAGATTTAGCTGAATCCTGGCAACCCTGGTTAAGGATTTTAGCCCTACTATGTTTGTCTTGCACATTGGTAACACACCTGCTGTACCAAACACAGTTGAACAAAGGTGTGTCTAAATCCGCTCAAGTGAACTTCTAGACTCTATGCTGGATGACTGTATGTCGTCAACGTTCAGCTGTCTACTGTCATGTAGCCTACAGTGCAAGTCAAGTGTGAAAGCCTCTCAACTTAATCTTGTTTGAGACTACGCCATTTTTATGCCATGTTATCTAAAACTCAATTTAACAAAATATTCTTAAACTAGGTCTTCTAAAAGACAAACGCACCTCAAACACTGTGACACTTAATGGATGTGCCAGTCTGCCCTGGTCTATAATGAGTGTACGACGGCCACCTCCCTGCACGTCAATACTGGCGAGGGTATGCAGTTTAGAGTCCACCCAGTACAGACGCTGGTTCAACAGATCTGAACACAGTGGAAGGAAAAGAAACAGGTCAAAACACATTCGTCAAAAACATCCATGCCCATCCTATCAAGGTACACAGGACTACATGAGGAAAAGGTTCTTACCAAGCGTTATCCCATTAGGCCAGACAATGTTATCAGACACCAAAGTGCTGCGATCAACTCCATTCAGGCCACCCTTCTCAATTTTAGCAGGCGTACCCCAGTCAGTCCAGTATACAAAACTAGACATTATAACAAATGTACATAAAGATATAAGCCAGCATAGTTAGTAAAATGAAACATGTACTTTAAGCTTCATGTTTGTGACTCACTTATTAATTGGGTCAACCACAATAGCTCTTGGCTTGGTCAGGTCTTTTCTGAAGAGCGTCTTGCGCTTCTTTCCATCTTCTGTAGCTACAGAGACGACACGACGTACACTATCTGTCCAGTAAATATTACCATGGATCCAGTCCACTGCAATCCCCTCAGCTGCATCCAAGCCAGAGTCAATCACAGTGCTATGTTGAGATGAGTCTAATGCTGCATCCATGGGAGCTCTAGAAAATACAGCGCAATCTATATATAAAGGGGCATAATCTTTTAAACTCCGTAAACTCCAGCACATTTGATTTGTACTATAATAGTTTGCATTTTATAATACTTTATAATTATAGTTTTGCATATCCCATGTTTTTGAATAGGGAAAAGACTATCTACAAATAGATGTGTATACATCCTGCAACAAGACAACAATCCAATATATATGACCAAATAAAAAGAAACTTTGGTTTGAAAATAACCATCGCAAGATATCAGGTTTCGCCATCACACCTCTGTGTCTCTGAAGAAGCCAGTGTATGACAAGGAGTGAAGGCACACAGTGACTAATCTACCTGGTAGACTTAGAACAAAACATATCAGAAAGAATTGGCTACAGATATTACAAATGAGAAGATCCCAACTCTGCACATGAGGTGAAATAAGGTTGAAGCCAAAGGCTGGGTATTTAAATCATTAGATACTCTTTAGTATATCATTTTGACAAAAGGGAAATGCAAACATTTAACTGTTATCGCTTTATTTTTTCCACTATATACATATCACATACACTATGTGATCTACTTGTTACTTGACTACTATTTTTGTTACATATCATAATTAGAAATCATCTGTGAAACATTAATAGCTAAACAAAAAAATTGGTCTTCATTCTGTCCTTATGGGTGTGCAAACTTTTGCACACACTTTTGCTTTCTTAAAAAAAAGAACATTTTGTCCCACTCAAACGAAGATCAAAGTTTTATGTGAATTTATTAGATTATTACCTATAAATTTTCTTGAGGGACAGATCAGACCAGAAGATCTCCTTGTTGGCCATGTTCATGTCCAAGGCAACTATGCTTTTCTGACGGGAGATGACTTGCGTGTACTCACTCTTATCCAGAGTCATCTTCCTCACCTCGTGGCGGTTAGTGAAGAATAGATAGGCAACAGTTCCTGAACAAGATAGAGAAAGCCATCTTAGAATACAACAAAACAGCTGAAATAAGTGATACACAGTGCAGCCTAAAGTTCAAACACATACCAATAGCTTTGCATGCTTTGGTCGTTGGATCTACTTGGTAACCTTCAGAACACTCACACTTGTAGCTGCCCACCTGATTCACACAGATTTGACTGCATGCATCCCCACTGGCGCACTCATCAATATCTGTGTGATGAAAAAGTGGGACAAAGATTAGAGCCTAATATTCATGTGTGGGTGGTTTAAACTGAGCAATTCCTAAATCTTCAGTGTCTTACCTTCACAGCGTTTCTTGTCTACCAATTGGAATCCACTGGGGCACAAGCACTCATAGCCAATCTTTAGGTCATTACAGATATGAGAACAGCCACCGTTGTTGTACAGACACTCATTAGAATCTGTCAGGATGAAAGACATTGACTATGTTTACATGGACAGCAGTAATCTAATTATTGACCTTATTCTGAGTAAGACAATATTGTGATTAAGGTGTTTACATGAGTCGCTTTTAGAATATTCCTTTCATGTTCAGGTTTTACATGTTATAGAACATAGAGCGGTTAACGGCACACGTCATTACGTCACTGCGCTACGCTGTCCCACGTTCCCTCCAGAATTTCACATATCAACATACAGTTTGTCTTCGTTATTGTACCGTATACAGTTTTGGGTGTTTAATTTTTAATTTTAGGAATGCTTCAAGTGCGGTTAATTATTTGTCATTCTATACGTGCAAATAGACGACTGCTTGAAGCCGTGGGCTGTGTCAGAAACCGCGTACTTACCGTCTATATAGTAGCCAAAATACATGTATTTCACCTACTATATAGTAGGTAACTACTCGGTTTTGGACGCAGCCGTGCTCTCTTGTTTGCCGTCAAACGGCTGAGCACTGCCGTGTGTGTACGTGTCCTGTCACAAAATGCGGCGAAAACTCCCACACAACGTTAATAGTGTGATTAAGGTGTGTACATGTCTATAATGTACGTTGATATTGCGACTAAAACAGGAATACTCCACATGTCTTAATTCGATTTGTGTTTACTTCGAGTATGATTTTGGCGGATTAAGGTCATCAGTAATCGATGTTTATATGGTAGTTTCTTAATCAGAGTATTGTCTTAATCTGGTTAATACTGGATTACTGTTGTGCATGTAAACGTACTGAGAGTTATCAAAATCAACACAACAGCTTCATGTGTGGATTTAACAGAGGTTTATTACTCACCACACTCACGCAGAGGCTCATCAGACCAATCCCTACAATCACGCTGCTTGTCACATACTTTGTCCATGCTGATGCATTCACCGCTGCGACACTGAAACCTGGATGGTGCATCACAATGGGTGGCTGAAAAAAAGTCATCATGACACGTCAATCTAAACATGCTGTACTCTTATGGCAGCAATAGATTTAGAGATTTTTTCCTGATATAAATCATTTTTTTCTGAGTTTAAAGACTCACCATTGACACAGCCTAGTTCATCACTCATATCATGACAGTCATACACCTGGTTACACTGGCGGATCCCGTGGATACATGATCCATCACCACAGCGGAACTGATCTGGCTGGCATGTGGATACGGCTGTTGTTCAAATACAAAACATCCAAGTTATTGGACTTAAAAATCCTTCCACATATTAACATCCACAACATTAAAGTTATGGAATAAAGTTAATCATGTAACTTTTCCAACTGTTATTTGGCAGGACAGAAAAAAAAAAGTCTTTTGACTTACTGCAGTCTTTCTCATCTGATCGATCCGGGCAGTCGGTATCTCCATCACATCTCCAGACATTTGGAATACATTCCCCAGTGCCACAGTGGAAGTCTACACTGGAGCAGGGCTTTCTGGGAGATGAAGATTGGTCGCCGCAGTTCTGAGGCCACTCGTCTGAACCGTCTGTACAATCGGAATCTCCGTCACAGACCCACATGCGTGGCAGGCACACAGAGTTGTTGCAGCGAAAAGCAGCCGGGTTGCAGGTAGTGGGCTGACAGTCCGCTTCATCACTGCCGTCGTCACAGTCATCAGCATCTTCATCACAGACGAAAGCCTGAGACACACACTGACCATTGCTGCAGCGGAATTCACCATTCAGACACTGTCTTGGACCTGTAAAAGAAGTGAAGAACACAATAAAGATGATTTAAATTCATATTTAGTCAATCACAATGTTATTATTATTATAGGTTAACATAAAGCATTGCTCACTGCAGCCGGCTTCATCAGCACCGTTCTCACAGTCTGCCTTGCCATCACATTTCCAGCTGTTCGGCACGCACTGGTTTAGCCGTCCCCCACAGTGGAACTCACTGGGTTTGCATGTCTTTGCCACTGAGAGCAATGAATAGAATGTGTTAACCCAAATGTCTGTTGTATCCTACAACCACCAAACCACAAATTCATGAGTATCTGTATGTTAATGAGCTACTCATTTACATTTATTCATTTAGCAGACACTTTTATCCAAAGCAACTTACAAATGAACAAATACAAGCAACGTGATATATCAAGCGGAGAACAATACAAGTAGTGCTACCCTACAAGATTTATAATTGAGTTTAATTGAGATACTTACTGCAGGAAGCAGGAAGCTCATCAGTGCCATCACCGCAGTCATCTGTACCATCACATATCCATCTCATTGTAATACACTTCCCATTGCCACACTGGAAATTCCTGGAGCCACAGGATCCAACCTCTGCAAAACAAGATGATATTTTATATTTTTTAACAATAACATTTTTATTTTTTAACAATAGAACTTGTCACAAAGCAAGTTTACAGAAATCCAGATGTAGGTTTTGATCCCTAATGAGTAAACAAGAAGTGACAATCTCACTGAGTCAGCATGAGGGAGAAACCTTGAGAGGAATCAGACTCAAAAGGGAACCCATCCTCTTCAAGGTGACACCAGATAGTGGAATTAAACATCATTACTCTTCCACAATTATGCACTCAGCATCCACTTTATTGGGAACACCTGTACAAGTTATCTAATCAGCCAATCACTTGGCAGCAGCGAAATGCAAATTAAAAAAAAAATAAAACCATGCAGATACAGATCAAGAGCTTTAGGTAAAGTTCACATAAAACATCAGAATGAAGAAAAAGTGTGATCTCTGTAACTATGGCATGGATGTTGGTACCAGATGGGCTGGTTTAAGTAGTTCAGAAACTGCTGATTTCCTGGGATTTTCACACACAACAGTCTCTAGAGTTTACGCAAAATGGTTTGGCTGATTAGATTGATTGATTAGATAACTGCATGAATGTGCAGGCTTACAAGTGTTCCTAATAAAGTGGACATTGAGCGTATAATATAATGTCAAGCAGTACTAAGTGTGTTCAAAGGATGGTCAGTATGAGAATATTGAGAATAGGAATAATGAAACGAGTACAGAACAGTCTTTATGATTACAGCAGCAGCCAGGTTAGGTTTTCACTGAAGCAAGGGTGAGAAATGGGCATAAACTGTTTTTGGGAACTATCTTTGTAAACTTAAGGAGATCTATGTGGGACTATCTTCAACAACAGAAAGAGATTCACAAATGCAATAGTTACAATTTGAACTGTACTGTCTGGCTAAACATTTTTAAAACCATAAAAACAATACTATGAACATTGCCTATGGTCAGAAGAAAGAATAGATTTCATTAGCTTTTAGCACACATCTAGCAAGTATTTGTTTGCAAACAAGCAAAGAAACAAATGCAAAAAGAACTTCATAACTTTTTTGTGTGCCAACAGCCAACAGATTAAAATCTGTCACAAGCAACTGTTAAATCAACGCCTTTTTAAAACCAGTGTTACATGATTATGACACACCTGTATTTCATAATTCTGTGTAAATGGTGTGATTAAACCAGTTGTATTTACGGTTTGGAGTTAAGAGCTGGTTACACTGGTTTAAATACAACTGGTTTGACGTGTTGCTTAGATCCTGTTTTCATGGTGTCAGTGCCATTAGGGACTGGTTTCTTGGTTTCTCCAACCAGGAAAGGTTTAAATAAAGGTGGTGGTGGTGGGGACATTCTGTTTACATTAAGCCTGATCAATAGTTCTACTAGTAAACACTTTTTTCTGAGTGGCAAGGTGGTGCAGTGGATAGTGTTGCCACCTCACAGCTCCATGCTCCCAGGGTTGACACTAAAATTGAGTTTTACTGTCATTTTTCCCCATATCATTTTCAAAATATCATTATTCCCATGTTAATTTTTCCACACTACAACTTCCCCATTTTGTCCGTGTGGGTTTTCTCCATCGTGACCCGATTAACGGATAAGCGGTTGAGGATGGATGGCTGGCTGGATGAGTTTTCTCCATATCCTCTGGTTTCCTGCAACTGTCTCAAAATAGGTTTGGTTATGTTAAATTGCCCCAAGGTGTGAATGAGTGTGCGTGTGCATGGTGTTTTACTAGCATTACGTTCAGGGTGTACTCCTGTTTCACTCCCTGTGTTGCCTAGTTATCATTTTAGCAATTACAGAAAACAAATGTTTTTCATGCACGATACACTGTTCTCAAGCTGATTTTGGATTATCTTTGTATTTTTGCACTCCATACTTTAATTTGTAATGGGAAATGCTCTTAGATTGTACTGATATAAAGCTCTTCTTGGGCAATAGGGATAGTTTGAACCATTGGCAACAAAAATATGAAGCTGAATGACACTTTCATTGATCTCAGATCAATTCTAATGGTCTCAGTCTGCTCGTTCAGTCAATAAAGCTGAGGTAATTCAATCCAATAGGCTGTCAGTGGATGAATGACGCTTTGGGAATGCACATTTGGCAGCAGGGACACCTGTTTGGGACATGACCCGGAGGGGAGGGACATAACGGATCACGCCACCGTTGGCCTACTGGGTTCACATAACATTATGTGTATCAATAGCAAACCAATCTGATCATTCATTTCTGTAATCTCTTGCACACCAAAGACAGAAGAGGAATCCTGTGTATTGAGAACAGACTAAAAGCCACCTTTTGCATTTCAGCTCATGACATAGGGTACAGCTTCACACCTGCCACACTGTTTCAGTATAGATATTCTGACAACATATTCTTTGAAATAACGTATTAAATTGCTATTATTCTGGAACTCATCTGTTTGATAAGATGCTATGGATGAGAGCAGTCAGTCTGACTTCACCGAATCATTAATTCAGAAAGTAAATGGGAAATGCTCCTTTTAGTGCTTATTTTGTTTAATTGCTCCATCTGTACTGGAGTCAGCGGTGTAGAGACATGTCTATATTCTCATGGAGGAATGCAGCGGTGTTAAGGAAGTAGGACACGATTAAATATGTTGTCGCCATTTTTGAAAGTATTTGAGAATATTTATAATGGTATCACATAAAATCTTTCATCTGGTGCCCAGGGATCACAACTGAGCTCTGTTAAAGTAAAAAACATGATTTAATGCACATCAGTATGACAGCCTTTCTACATCCTTAGAAAGGCTCAAAACCAACAAATGTCTACTGTGTAGACTGTGTACTGTACTTGATGCCACAAAAACAAAGGGTCTGAGTTTTACACTGAAACACATGAGTCAACAAAGTAATAACACAACATACACGGTCCAGCAATATGTGGAGCAGTACAGTAGAAGCAAAGCAGTGGGAAACAAAACTGTGGTCATTTCAGCCATTCAGATTTGGATACCCCAGAGGAAAAGAAAGAAAAATGCCAGTTGTGACACATTCCTAAAATGTTCCTGGCCTTCTCCAAGCATTTTCAGAAACATCATAATGAGGGAATTCCTGGAAAAGTGGTAGGGGGCGAACATACTATGGAGTACTGCTCTTCAGGAGCAGCCCAGATACACAGAACTCCAGCTCCTGGAACTGAACAAAGGGATGTGGGACTGTGTTGAAGAAGTGGGCAGATACTCTGATACTCATAAGATTTTTCAGCACTGACCACTTTTATTTGATATTATCTATCATTAGCAATTTGCCATAGAAAAACTGTTTATTGAACAGACACATGTGCGGTCACACTCATTAATCTGTAAAATAAAAACGGCGCATGCGCGTTGTGTGTGTGTGCGCGTGTGTAGCTCTAGTGATGCAACATTAAATTTGTTAGACAAGATACAAGATATTAACCTATACCTAATATTTCGCCAAGGATGATTAGCACTTGCCATTGCGTTAGAAACTGTGGTTACTTACAAATAAAGTTTACATTTCAGGGAAATAAAGATTGTTACTGCAAAGAATATTTAAAGAACAACTGGAAATGATTATATATTTAGAAAAAAGCCCATTTTCTGAAGAGTATATATAATGATAAATGAAGCTTACACTAACAATGAAGGTCTCCCTGGAAGAAGAGATTGTGATATCACAATGTGATATCTCAGCCTTCCTGGTTAAATAAAAGATAAATAAATACTAAAGTAATGGTCTTACCTGTTTGAACTGGGCTCGCTGAATATATCACGAAGAACAAAAATAAAGTCTTTTCCATAGTTTCCTAATAAAGTGTCAGCAGAGTCTCCACGTTGCTCCACGCTATGTTTACAGTAATTATTAATACAGTGTTCTATGTGTTTTCGGTAAAGTATTTAAATTTTTAAAAAATACTCATCGTAATTATTAGTACGAAAAAAAGAGTGTACTTTTACTCGCCAGTGCAGGTACCAGATGTTGTGTCAAGGTGAAATCAGTTTTAATTTGAATGGGGTTGTGCTGTGGGCGGGGCTTAACCACGGAGAGGCGGAGCTGGGTGGTGTGATTTTTGAGGTACAGTAGTTTTGATTTGGAGGGGGCGTGTCCTGAGCGGCCACCGGAACAATGTAGCTCCACCCAGTCCAGAGGAATAGACGGATATTAGTGAAATATTATATTAATACTACTGATAATATAATATAATATATGAAGGAAAAAAACAGAATGCCTAGACACATATGCATATTTGAAACTATGCTGAAAAAATGTAGAAATATACAATTGAGAAAACTAAATTAAATATAAATACATTGTAAAGTTGAGATATTTAGAAAACTAAATTAAACACTGATTTATTCACTCACTGCAAAATATCTGTAAATATTTTCATTTATATCAGTGCCTCACGTAATGAATGAATCAAGAATGATTAGTATATACCACATTTCCATACAATAAATCCCCCCTGCTTTAGGACTGCAGCGTCTTCTACTCATAAACACTGAGATAAGGCACTTAGTGGCATCAAAGCCATGTGGCCTTGACTAATAAGGTGTGTGTAAATCAGATGAGCAAAGGTAACCGGAAGTACAAAGTCACCAACATATTAAGGCACCATCATCACATATTGCGTCATGCTACCTATTGCAGTTGTCTGCAGACTGAAATTTTTAGGATCAGAACAGTCTGAGCTGATCAGTGCTTACAAAATTACCTCCATGAGCTGGCACAGTAAAGAACAGAAACACTACCTAACAAACTAACACTTTTCCCTTAACACAGCAAGGAAATGCTCACAATGTGTCCAAACATTTATTTTTTCCCCTAGAGCTCAGTGGTCCATTGGTCATGGCTTAAGAGGTTTCTGAAATGGAGAAGGAAAGTACTGGAATCAGTGTGCAGCCTTATATATATATATATATATATATATATATATATATATATATATATATATATATATATATATATATATATATATATATACCCGCCGGGGCCATGTGTGTGCGGAGTTTGCATGTTCTCCTCGTGCTGTGGGGGTTTCCTCTGGGTACTCCGGTTTCCTCCCCCAGTCCAAAGACATGCATGGTAGGCTGATTGGCGTGTCTAAAGTGCCCGTAGTGTATGAACAGGTGCGTGAGTGTGTATGTGATTGTGCCCTGCAATGGATTGGCACCCTGTCCAGGGTGTACCCCGCCTTGTGCCCGATGCTCCCTGGTATAGGCTCCAGGTCCCACCGCGACCCTGAAGAAGGAGTAAGCGGTAGAAGATGGATGGATGGATATATATATATATATATATATATATATATATATATATATATATATATATATATATATATATATATCTCCACCCATAGAAAGGCCTCCAAAAAGTCCCTATTAAAAGAAACTTCACCATCCCTAGACATTATGAAGAAAATGTATCATGTGGTTGTATATTACTTGCACACATTGCTCATTTCAGCATTTTTCTCTATTCGTTTAAACTTCGTACATTTTTGTCTTTTTTGTAACATTTCCCATACAAAGCAAAGATTGGAGCTTAATAAAGGAATAACAAATTCTGTCTCATATATTCATTTGGTTTTTCTGTCCTTAAAATGAAAGTAAAAAAGAACTCAACACTAAAACACACACACACACACACACACACACACACACACACACACACACACACACACACACACACACACACACACACACACACACACGAAACATGCACATGATATGCAGCACCACCAACCAAAGAAATAATATAAATCCCTGATGATGGCTTACAACGAGTTCCAGCTTGATCTAACATGGTGAGCTACTGGGAAATAGGAAAATGCACACTTTTTTATCTGTGTATCCATTGTCTGCATTTCAATACATGATGCTCGTGCAGGGTGGTTTAGTAGTTAGTATGTTTCCTTCCACCTCTGGGGTGGGGGTTTGAATCACGCCTCCGCCCTGTGTGTGTGTGGAGTTAACGTGTTCTCCCCATGCTCCGGAGGTTTCCTCCGGGTTCTCCAGTTTCCTCCCCTAGTCCAAAGACATGTGTTGTAGGTTGACATCTCCAAATTGTCCGTAGTGCATTAACGTGCATGTGATTGTGCCCTGTGATGGGTTGGCACCCTGTCCATGCTGTCCCCCGCCTTGTGCCCCGAGTTAGAGGATAGGCTCCAGGCTCCCCTGCAACCCTGTATAGGATAAGCTGTAGCCTATGGATGGATGGACATCGATGCTGATCATCTTAATATCTTAGACTATGGCAAAACAAGTAAAAAAATTTTTTTTAACAGTTCCTGTTGTCTCAGAAAGCAGAAATCATATGTACAGTAGGCAGCAGAAGATCTGTTCCACTATGAAGGCTTGGAGTGAAGCCTGATTGATGGACTTCTAGAAGATGCACGTATCAATGATTCCTATTTGATGTAGTTTGAAATGGATTAAATTGTCACCTTCCTGCTCTGAAGAGCAAAAACAGAAGCATGGTATGGATCAAGTACAGTAGCTCTGCCTTTATCAGGATTCCTTGATGAGCATAGAGTTATATTGCTTTAGCACAATTTATAGGGCATGTGTATATCTTTATTTCCTCCAAGGAAAACAGTTCAGAGATAGAGCCAGTTTTATTCCACTTCTGAAAGGCTCTTAACTGTAGGTTAGGAGGTTAACATTGATTAGCTTAAAGTGATTGTGGTCAGTATATCAGTTTCACTTATTAATAAATTTGAGTGTAACTACAGCTTATACAACACAAAAGCAATGTGAATAATAACCTTCTGGCAAGCAAAGGTTTCAGAGTTTAAACTAGAGCTGTTAAACTCGTTTAATCTGACAGGTGCTCTGTTCCAGTAGTGAAAATTAGGTAGTTCTTTGTAGGTTAGAAAGAACATGGTTTCCTTTAAACACATGATAGCAGATGTGACCACACCACATACTGGGTTGAAAAAAATGGTTATATTTTGTTTGTGTAAAAGAAAACCTTCGGAATTTCTTCAGTGTCCTAATCGGCAGTGTTTGTAGTGATGAATATCTGTCTAGGAAAATAGAAATCACTTTCGTTGGTTGAGTCCTAACCATATCACAAACCCTAACTAATGACATTCCTTTTGGAGTCAACTTTATTGAATAAATGAATGGATGAACAAATGAAAGAGATATATATATATATATATATATATATATATATATATATATATATATATATATATATATATATATATATATATATAAAATTCAAAAATAAATTCAGAATAAATTGTTTGACTAAACATAGGACACAAAAGATGAGTGGGTTTAGGTGTAGACTGACTGTCCTGATTGCAGGCCTGAAAAGATGCCTGGCACAAAGGAATTTAACCTGGAGCTAGAGAAAGATATATACAAAACCCAAACTAATACAAATTACATTTCTTCAAAGAAAACCGAACACAGTTTACATGCAACAGGCGTCATACGCAACGCCGTTTGTCATTTAATACTCAGGTGGCAAACAGCTTCAAGCTTTTACAGTGATATTTGGTGTGATATGTAATCTGCTGCAAGTGCAACTTTTGCTTTTCCCATTTTTCTGCATTGTTAAACAAATCCAGGCTGCATCTCATATCACTGTATTATATTCGACTGGTGCAGTGTTTCTCTGAACAGCATGATAAATAAATCCTACAGAGTGAGGAAGATGAAGATTCAGCTACAACACAAGCTTTCAGTATGTGTAGGCTGTGTGTGAGAGATGAAAATGAGTATTGACCTATATGAGGTTCACTTAGACACCGCTATCCAATTACTACTACTGGTTTAATGGGTAGTAGTAGTAGCAGCATTAATGGGTTCAATCCAAATCTCAGTTACTAAAAAAGAAGTGTGCCTCAATCTGGACATAATGTGTTCTGTTGGTGGAAGTTTCAGGAATAAAGAACTGTAGAGATCCATTAAAGATCCAGAACATCATTGTACAAATTTGACTAAGGAGCCTAATATTTAGTTGGATTAATTATGCTCATGTTATAAATATGCTAAGCTCTGAGCAGTGTATTTCACAGGTAAAGGGGCCTCTGACTGGCACACGTCAGACCCCTGCTTTACACAGCTGCTTCCTCAATTTCATTTTGGCTTACAGCGCCATCTAGTGTCAATTGGGAGAACAATAATTTAAAAAAAAGTAAGGCATAACAGAATAGGGGGGGTGGGATTAAGAGTATCGCCAGGAAATCCATCTTTTCAATAAATATCTGTGTCTAACCACATCCAGTTCTTGGGATTTTGTTTTGGCTAATACTATAGTTACACATCAAATCAAAATTTGCAATCAAACAGTTTCAGTCCTTTTCTAAAACTGTTTGGTTAAAATTTAGATTAGACGAGCTGGCACATTTGGAACAGTAACTGTATTTATAGGCCACTGTTAGCAGATTAATGTTTGGGGAAAGTTCTCTTATCTTGATGGTGAACTGCAGCCTGTATGTTAACAGGCGATGGTCTGGACAACCGTAGACTTTTAAATTAACACTTAACTCACTAATAAATGAGACTAAACTCAATTAAAATACTATTTACACTAATATAAATTATGAACAACTGCATTATAAATATTATTAAACCACCATCAACAAATACCACAAAGATAAGGTGCAGTAAAATTCAAATTTATCGCTGTTATTCACAAATGCCAAGAAAGCTATTTTTCAGCTACCAGAAAGCTATCACGGCAATTTCATTTTATATTGAAATATAAATCACTGAAATCTCTAGCCTCATTATTCTTTGTTGGATTTGCAGAATAGACAGTCACATGTGAAATACAGAATATTTGTTGAGCCTTAAAATTGAACCTAAAAACAGCTTTGGTCACTTCTCCTGCTGAAATACAAAAACAATAGAAACCCCCATAGAATTTGTAATGGTTTTAATTTGAATTGTATTGGTTTTTAATGGAAACTGTGATGGTCCCTGTGGGGGTCTATTGGAAATTTGTTGCCTTCTGTTGTTGGCATGTTATGTCTAGTGGATACCATTAAGGATCAACAATGGTTTGTAATGGTGTTTGTAGTGGAAACTATTAGAATTTGTGTGAGGGTATCTATTGTTTTTTTTTCAGCCGGGCATAAGTGAACATTATGGGAATGGTCAGCTTGTGGTTACAAAATAGTACCTAAAAGCAAACCTAAAAAGATACCAAAGAACCAATACTAAAAAGGTTCCTAGTCAGTGATCATATAAACTAGAGATTCACCCATGTATAAAGGCAATTTTTCACACTATCAGCTGATGGTTTAAAAACATCCAATAATCAGGACCGATTATATCCTGACAATAAAAAGAGAGCGGGAAACGCATCGAATTTGTAAAGATGTCGTCTTGTGTGGAATAATGACAAACTGCAGATTGTAAACTCTAATCTCTGCACTGCTAAAATTTCACACGTGAAGTAGCAGAAGTGAAGCGTTTCGTCATTGAGTCCAATTTCTCCTCATATGCGTGGGTGATTAGATACGTAGCTTGCTGTTCAAAGAAAGGCCATGTTGGGGACTATACTGGGAGCAGCACATTTATGGTGTCCATTCGTTCCTCTACAGCCTCGGCTTTATCCTGGACAGTCTCTGGACTCTATTAAAATGTGTGGTGTTGTGGTCTAGATTTTCCTAAAAATGGATTTCATGACTTGTCATTTAAACTTTAGTTCACATTACCCATGGCAGGAAGAAAATCAAAACTCCCCATGCAAGATTAAGTGCTTTGAAACAGACTTACTCAATGTTCTGTACCTATGACAAAAGAAACCCACATGTGGCCAGAGACTAGTTGTAAGATGCCTTTATTATAGTCTTGGGAATCCAGTGACGCCGACACAGTACTGAGTCCTAAGCGCTACTCCTCCTTTTAGCCGACTGAAGCTCAACGAGGGAGGAAGTACCATAATCCTGCTAATATTCTTAAATTAACCTTAGGAAAGGAATTGAAAGATGGGAAAATTCAAAGTAAAAGAGAACGACGGCAGAACAACCCATACACCTTGTTCCTTAAGAGACTCACAACATTACCTCTGCAGAGGCGTGAAAAACAAAACACAAAGGCCAGTGACTACTGTACACTGCTCACAAATGCATGAAATTACAGGAAAACTATCATTTCACCTAAAACTGGTCAAGTAAATTTTCCTGATAGTCCACAGTCTGTCAGCTAGCCACACTACTGTCCACATCACTTTCATAAAGAGAAAAAAAACAAACAAAAAAACAACAGTATAAAGGAAAGAGAAATACATTCCTACTATATATAAACCAGGAATGCTTGTTTAAATATTAAAGTGTTTTTTTTTCTCTTAGATTTAAAATGTCTTAGTCAGCACCATCAAAGCTGCACTGCATTACTTTGTTTACATGGACACTCCATTTAGAATTACTTCGTTCTGGGGTTAAACCGTCTGCACAAATCTGCACAATGTTTCAATGAATCCGTTTGGATTTGATGCGTCACTGAAAATTAATCTAAGGTATAACTAGGCCCTTCACATGGAGTTGGTCCTGTAACGCTAAAGTGAAAAATGATGTCTAGATCGGATCAGATCAGAAAGGATTGTTTGGTCCGGTTGAAGGCTTAGTCTTCCTCACTTCCACTGGCAGAGTGTTCCTGTCAAAATGAAAGCCAGGAGAGAGGAAGGGGAAGAGAAAAAAAAAAGTGGCTCAGGAAAGATTTGGACAGGAAATTATGCAAATGCTAACACTTACTACATCTTCTGAATACTGTTTAATAGCAAAGTAGATTCAGATTTAATATTACTGATGCACTGACCCTATCGTTATCTGCCACAACACTGGGCTAAATAAGGGCTGGATTGGATATGGTATCATAGCGAAAATGTATAAATACATTATTAATAAGCAGGTCACGTACTCTGGTAGTATGTGTAATTTCAGCATGCCATAACTATTCAGAAAAGTAGAGTGTGTTACCTCTTCCTGCTCCTCTTCACTGTCATCATCACTTACGACCGGTTTAGGTCGTGAGCTTCGTCCAGTGCGCCGCCTGCCTTTCCCACTCTCACGGGCTTTCTCCTTACGGCTCAGCTTGATCTTCACCTTTACAGAGCGTGCTACAACACAAAAACGCACATTACTTTCCCGCTCTTCTACACAGAATACTGTTTACACAAACACTAGCTGAATACGCACATTCAGACTCTGAGCCTTCATCCACCTCCTCTTCCTCCTCCTCACTCTCCTCTCCATCACTTTCCTCCTCCTTCTCGATCTTCTGCCGCACGCTTGTGAACACAGACTGGAGCACGATGGAGTCTTCATAGATCTGATGAGCACAGACAGAAAAGTTACCTGGCTGACAAACTTTTTTTTTTTGTGGTAAACTCATATGAGGCGTTTTAAGAGTCAAAACCACAACATGTGCTTCACAGATATCACACAGCAGTGAAGGATCTTACCAGTGACCCTTCCAGGTTGAAGGTCTGAGCATTCTGGCAGAGCAGCATGACATCTTTCTCCAAGTCGTTCAGACTACGGTATTTATGGATCCTTATGCGTTCCTGCACACCGACAGATGATCCACATTTAATAACACTGCCATGATGGTAGTTAAGTTCACACTTTACTGAAAATGATCACACTGAAAATCACTGAAAAGTTCAGTGTTAAGAATTTCACACCACCATCAAGCCACCTGAATTGTACTGAACCTCATTTACCAAAATTATTTAGTTTCAAATTAAGATGTGTACAATCCCATTTTAATGGACACATGTAAGAAAGGGAAGAGTTATTATTGGCTTTCCAGTAAGGTACCTTGATCTTGCGGAAGTCCACGGGTTTGCGGATGAGCTCATAATACTCGGGCAGCTCCTTGCGAGAGGGAAGCTGGATAAAGACCTCGCTCAGCTGCCTGCCGCTGCTAACATGAAACGAGGAAGAATAACAAGACCAAATATAACGCAAACATGAAAGACAAAGTTATCTGACTACATTTTTTGATTTCACCATGTTTAATCTAAACCGTAATATATTCTCAGACATGCCGTTATAAAGAGCTCAACAACAGACTGATTTATTCAGCTGGAATTTCATCAGGGCTTTTCCCACAAATTCACACAGGAACCTCAGTGTAGTAAGTGAACCATCAGAGGTTAATGGTTTACAATAGGTGGCATTAATGACTGAAAAGTTATAGCTTACTTGTCCTTATACTTGATGACGGCATCAACAATTTTCTTCATCTTCTTGGTGAGGGATGGTGGGTTGGGAGAGAGTTTCTCAGCAGGGGGGCGACCACGCTTCTTTTGCTTCTTACTGTCGTCATCCTTATCTCTGCTTCGTCCACTGGAGCTGGGTGTGGCTGGGCCTGGGAGGTCTAGGTCACGGTCTCGCTTTCTCTTCCGGGTTGTCTTTTTATGCCGTACTTCCTCTTCAATCTCCTCCAGTGTGCCCTCCTCTATCGCCTGAGGAGTGATTGAGATATACCGTGAATTTACCAAGCATTTAATAAACTAAAAATATAGGCGGTCAAAAACTTGCAAATGCTAAAAAGACAAAAACAACAATAACAATGTATTAAAAAAAGCCATAGCTAAAAGCCTCAAAGAATTACAAAGAAATAAAACAAGTAAGAATAAATAAAATGATCTAAGGATAAACACATGCTTGCAACAAGACAGGGGCCCAAACAGGTTTCTGTCCTCGTCTCACCTTGAGCCACTGTTTCTCAGTAAGCGAGTCACTGTAGTCCACCTCTTTTCTCTGTCGTGATCCACGGCCGAACATCTTCTCCTCTTCCTCCTCACAGGTGAGTCTTTCCACCTCTGCATCGTCCTTCATAATCCAGGTGGGGAGCTCATCTTCCTCCATCAGACGAGGCCTGCGCTTGGGGTTCCTGGCCTCTTCACGGCGTCGGTCTAGATCCATGCGCTGAAGTGAAGCAGGACATGGACACACACAGAGACAGAGAGAGAGAGGAAATGGGTGAAACACAGAATGGTTAAGAGAGAATGTGGTTACATAAAATGACAACATATCGGTGCAGTCTGTATTCACAGATCTCAGTATTAATAAGTTGCAGCACTTACCATGAAGTGATCAAACTCCTCCTCACTCCTGGCAATCATCTGATTGACAGTCTCATCATCAGGTACCTCATCCTCCTCCTGAGATAGGGCAAGAGAGAGAGAAATCAAACCAGCAAATAAAGAGATTTAACATTCTTGCTTTAATTTGGATTAGGGGAGGTGCCACTAAAATGCTACTTATTTAAGCACACGCAGGTTTTCTGCATAGTAGTTAGATGACACTCTGGAGAAGGAGTCACGGGGTCTCACAACCTTTGCTTAAACAATAGTACAGAATCAGAATCAGTATAGAGGCTCTACCTCATCCTGTTCCTCGTGCTCCAGGATGGCCTGCAAGAAGGCCCTGCGCTCGTGGCTGGAGGACTTCTGGTCAAACATACCGGCCTGGATCACCTTCTGGTCCACGTTTAATTTGTACTTGGCAGCAGCGAGGATCTTCTCTTCCACGCTGTTGACAGTGCAAAGACGCAGCACACGCACCTCATTCTGTTGCCCAATGCGATGAGCGCGATCCTGAGCTTGCAAGTCCTGCAGCCAAAAAAAGGGGCCGAAAAACAAAAACAAAATGACTATGGCATTGAGTGGTGCTGTGAATTGTGGGAAGATGGAGGCAGGATAAAACCAGTACAGAAAGAGGATTTTGCTGAACGAAATTGGAAACCGTGAATCTCTCCTGGCTGCCCTCGTACCTGATGAGGGTTCCAGTCACTATCAAAAATGATGACTGTGTCAGCAGACTGCAGGTTGAGCCCCAAGCCACCAGCTCTGGTACTCAGCAGGAACACAAAGTACTGAAACGCAGGGTCATTAAAGTTCTTAAGCAGCATGCCACGGTCCTCAGCCTTAGTGGTTCCTATATACACAGATTTAAAAATTATTTTATCATATCAATTATTACAGGATAAACAGATACCATACCCAAATAATACAAGTAAAGAGAAACTCACCATCCAGACGCAGGTATTTAAAATTACGGTAGGCAAAATAGTCCTCCATGATGGTCATGAGCGAAGTCATCTGACAGAAGAGCAGCACTTTGTGGTTGGTTGCACGCAGCTTGGGAAGAATGCGGTCCAGGAGCTCGAACTTTCCAGAGGCACGATACAAGTCTGGCCTGGAGAAAAGGTGATGCATAAGATACAAAGGAAAATATAATGGCAAAAGGAAGAACTTGAAGTGTACCTTTATGTCTATCACTTACCCTTGAACAATGCCTCCAGTAAAGCCCAGGTGCTCAGAGAAGGACTCCTAAGAACCAAAACATGGCATCAACAAACATTCAATTTTACATAGCTATAATATACTGCTATACAGAAAGGATTTAGTTTTTGGCTGTATACAGCTACAAATGAGACACTACAAGAAATGTCAAATATTAAAATACAGTCGCTACAATTGTTTATCATTTCCTTTCTACAGATCTCAACTCACCAACATTATACAGCACAAAAAGCTGGCTTATATGATGAAATACATTCAAAATAGAGACTTGTTGTTTTTTTTTTAAGCATACCTCAATATGCTGAAACATGTATGGGTGGTTACAAATCTTCCGCAGCTGCATGATTGTGTTCATCAATGTCTTAGTTCCACCTTTACCCTGCAAGACATTACACAGATATTACTAATCCACCCCTCGCATATACACTTCATTTTGTCTGTAGAACAAGTGGGTGAATCTTTTCATCATTACCTTCTTGTCTTTCTCAGAGCCATCAGTAAGCAGGACTCCTTTAGCTTGCATGTGCCTGTACAATACTCTCTGTAGTGCTGACATGTCACACTTGATCACATACTCAACCTGCACAGAGGGGGTAAAAAACAAAAGAAAAACAAAAGAAAAATCAACATCAGCACAGATCTTGACTGGCTGCAATTCCACACATACACAATGGAGAACAGATCACTTGACCAGGGTAGATGTATACATGATGTCTACAAAGTACAGACAGTGTTGTATCTGAAGGGCAGGATTGATTAGAAGTAAAAATGGCATTTCTATAAATGCACAACATAGTGCTACGTTTCAGACAAAAAAATGCAATATCTAAAATAGAGGTTGTGTGGTTACTGCTCAAAATTCATACCAATAATCTTGGATTTAATGAAGAGGCGAAGTGCTGAAGTGTATACAAACACAAGTCATACTGAATAGTCTGAGTGCAGCACTTTGGTGCTGGTTGTAATGCAACAGTAGAGATTTTTTTTTTTGTTGCTGACAAAAGACTGCAAGAGAGATACATTTTTCTCCCCATATTGGACTAACCATGGTGTCACTGAATTTCATAATGTAGTTGCTTTAAATACCATTCTGACCACTGTATGCATCTTTCAAGTCCAAAATCCACAAGAAGCAAGTTCAATTGGTTCCACTTTGGTTCAGTTCTTGTTGCATATGCAGTAGGAAAATGTACATATGGGTGTATGAAGAAGAAGAAAAAAACAAAAAAACAAAACAAAAAGTAACAGACCTTCTCAGGCAGCTGGGCCTCTACTTCTTTCTTGAGTCTCCTGAGCAAGAAGGGGCGGAGCACTTTGTGCAGACGCCGAATGATCAGAATGGTCTCTTCCTCATTGAGGTCGACCTGCAGAATGGGAGCACAGGTATGATTAATAACTCACATTGGGGTGCAGGAACGAACAAACAAACAAAAAAATAAATAAAAATAATCCACTCAATAAATGGTCATAACCATGTTTCAGATGTGCACTGTAACATTACCTTTTCACCAGTCATGGCAAATGGTGCATTGAACCACTGCTCAAAGGTGCTGCAGCTTTTGAAGATTGTGGGCAGCAGGAAGTTCAGCAGGGCCCAGAGCTCAGGCAGTTTGTTCTGCAGAGGTGTACCTGTGAGTAGCACGCGCCTGGGGGCCAGGTAGTGTGTGTTTAGAACCTGAGTCAGCTTACAGTGGTGATTCTTCATACGGTGACCCTCGTCTACAATCATGTACTTCCAGCGGATCTGGGGGGTGTGGAGAGGAGATACAGATTTCCGGTTGGTTGTGAATTGAACGGCTAACTAAAATCATTTGCTTTCGAGATTGCTATGAACCAGCACATATCCTGCATTATAGTTTGAGCCAAACAGAAAGGCCCTACACAATGGCATACACATACACTGGGTATGACTGATCTACCTTGGCCAGCACTTGCTTATCTTTGATGATGTACTCATAGGTGGTAAGAAGCACGTTGAACTTGCCACTGCGCAGAATAGGTAGAAAGGCCCGGCGAGCAGCAGGAGAACCCTGCGAAGACGAGAAGAACCAGTGAATCACTGAACCACAGAGAGAGGGCAGGTGGGAGACAAGGCTCTCCTTATTTTGGAAAACAATAAATAGTATTTACCTTATAGGAGACTTTGACCACAGATGGAGCCCATTTATCAAACTCATACACCCAGTTGGATAGAGTCCTGTGAAAAGACATCACAGATGTTAGAAAAAACAGAAAGTGTTTACATAGGAGCCTTTCCTACTGTAACATTGGGGAATTAACATAGAACACCTGTTGATTATCTGTGTGGGCTATATTACCAAGTTGTTTTCTTTCCTTTTCACTTAGTGAGCTGCGCGCGTATGTGTGTGTGTGGATGACTAAGCCACAGAGAGCCACTGGAAAGCATCCAAGCCAAAGATCTTTTTGTTCCGTATTATTTTGTTTCAATAATAAAAAGCACACATACAGCAGCTACCTGAGTTTACAGGTCTTCCGCTGACAGTTGAAATTTGACAAGGTTATTTGCCTAAGATGTCTGGGAACCCCTGGGTTAATACGAACTAGGAAACTGAAAGGACTGTGCTGGAACCAACACATTTATATTCAAAATGCATGTTTAAATTTTTTTTTGAAAATAATTAGAAGGCAAGATTTAAAAACTGAGGCAAACTTACGAGAGGGGTACGATTATGAGGAAGGGTCCATTAAGACGTTTGTACTCCATGAGGTAGGTAATGAGTGCGATGGTCTGGATAGTCTTTCCCAAGCCCATCTCATCCGCAAGAATGCCATTTAGATTATTATTATACAGAGAGACAAGCCACTCCAGACCTTTAATCTGTCTCACACAGAGCAGAAGAAGAAACATTTTTTTCCCCTGGTTAACATACTATCGTATTTCTTTTCAACATTTTAGCATCTATTTACTCTGCATGCCTGTACCTGGTACTGTTTGAGTGTCCCATTAATCAGGAGAGAAGACTGTCTGTCCACTCTCTCAGTGACCGCGTGTGCCACAGCGTAGTAGGACTGAAGGCCCACAGCAAACTGAGCGCTGCCGTACTCGTCGTCCACATCCTGCTTTGCATGACTGCAAGACAATGTGACAGAGAAATGCTTAGCATTTCTGTCCAACTCCAGAGATTAGTTCATGCCAGTATATGAGCATCATAATACAAAGAATGTCAGGACATGTATAGAAACCAAAATTTCCTTCATTAGTTTTGTACTAATGAGCTGCCAGAATAATATAACCAACAAGTAATGTTGGAGCACTAGTGCAAAACCAATACACAATACGTTTTATGCATTTTCGCTACTGAATTCCTTTGAATAAAAGTATAAAAATAGTCAAGTTCGTAAATTGCGCATACTCACTCAATAATGTGACGGACATCAACCTCAGACACATCCTCACAGTCGGGATCTGGAATTTTCTTCTTCTCTTCTGCTGGGGGCTGGGATGGTTGCGGCTGCTCTTCGTCCTCATACTGCAGGGGAGAACAAGGAGTGAATAATAAAGCACATACACTAACCAAATAATCTCTCAGTATAAGCTTACGTCATGTTATCTATTAATAAATAGTACAATTAGTTGCTTTTGCTAGAGACAGCTCAAGGCTAAAGTGTAGAAACTGAGGCAGAACAGATACTGCCAGACACACTGTCTGCAGCACACACTATTGATCATGTATGCTTGCACACACACAGGAATACAGAGGGGGAATATGTTTACCTCTTCATCATCTGAGCCACTGTCTTCACTATCAGACCGTGGTGCCACTTCATACCTACAGATAAGACATAAAAGGTAATTTTCACATTTTACTTTAAAATTAACCACTATAACATCTAAAGTTGATTAATATATTGATGTTATTTCAATCTCATGCTTTAAAGAAACTTTTTTTACTCAATAAATATACATTCAAATACTTAACAAATCTGCTCAGTGTTCGTGGTAAAAAGGTCATCTCCCAAACACGCATGCTTACCCAGGGTTCATCTCCAGCCAGGTCTCCAGCTGGTTTGCTTTGGGAGCATCCCCACCAGTCAGAATCTTGCCACTGTCCACATGAATGACTTTCACAGGGAGATCACTCATCTGACTGGTCTCATCCAGAGGCTACAGCACAAAGAAGTGTTTCAAATGTTCTAGGCAGTATATCATGTCATGCAAATAAAAGCCAGCGGCTACACTAGTGAGCACTGTAAACAGCACAGTAGACCGAAAAACCTTAAATAGGACAGAAGACACTACATGAGAGGGATGAAATGGTTACCGGTTTCACGATAAAATTCCCAGATGTTTAGTATGACTGGGTGACATTTCATTATCATTAAAACTGTGCGCAATTATCGTGATTTGTAAAACTTGCTGTAAATGCTGTCCACACACACCTAGCATGAGTCTGAGGCAGGCGTAGCATACAATAGTTTTTTGTGCGTTAAAACAGATGCTACAATTAAAAACTGAACGTGTCTGCTCAATTCAACATGAACCGATTGAGTCGGAGTCGCAGCACAGATCAGCAGGAGTCAGATTTCATTTATCACATGACGAGAGTGAGGCGAGCTGACTAACAAGACGATGATGGAAGATTTGGTTTAATATAAACGAGTTTGTTATTGTACTGCTTTGTTAGTGTTGTGTTTTTCATTAAGAATAATAATGGACCTAACATTCAAGCAATTGCTGCTAATTTAAAAGCGAAAGTGAAATGTGTGGCCATACATAAGCCATTTAAAAGCGATGGTTAAAAGAGGGAAAAACGCCAAAAGCCCCCTTTCAGAGCAACGTTCTTCTGACAAGCTCTGCAGACAGGGTGACCATCGTCTATTAAGTTTCCCTCTGCATTTTTATAGAATCCGAAATATGACCACACTTTGGAATTGGTCCTCCTGGAAGGTTGGAAAATCTCCAGAGCACTGTCACTGCCTTCTACCATGTACCCTAACTGAAGTAAATGACCATTCAGCCATCACTTTTTAGTCAAATATGAAACCTGTTTAAATGATTTCAGTGTGTGTATCAGTACTTTTTTTTTTTTTTTTACATTTTCAGAATACCGTGTTAACACTGATAACAGTGATCATTTTGGTCACGGTAATTGTGATATGAAATTTTCATACCGTTACATCTCTACTACAGGACATTCATTATTAATGCTGTAAGAAGTGGTCACTTGACTATTGCCTCACTATATCTGTTGCAGAGGCAGGGCAGATAACAGAAAATTTTATC
This sequence comes from Ictalurus punctatus, assembly GCF_001660625.3. Taxonomy (NCBI): domain Eukaryota; kingdom Metazoa; phylum Chordata; class Actinopteri; order Siluriformes; family Ictaluridae; genus Ictalurus; species Ictalurus punctatus. Next base: position 26,527,148 of record NC_030417.2, read on the forward strand.
TAAATCAGTGATGTTATCTGAACGGTGTTTCTCCCGATGTTCTTTCACATTCGAGTTAGTCTGCTGCTAGATAACTTTCATTTACACTCAGTTGGACCTGTCTATACACACCAATAAGAAATATTAAAGGAATACTGTTTACCTCTCCATCTGGGCCCAGTGCTGAAACTCCACCCTCACCATTGTCTGCCTTCTATAAGAAATAATAATAATTTTTCATGCAACAAGACAGACATTATTACCAGGAGTATAGCTATGCTATAGCGTTAAAACGTCCTACCTTCTTTTTCTTCTTCTTCTTTTTCTCCTTGAGGGCCTGAACAGCCTTGTGGGCACGCACGAGCTCTGTGAGGTTGGCCACATACTCGTCTGTCTGCTGTAGCAAGTAGGCCAGACGCTTGTCTTTCTTCTGATCAATCAGCTTCCTGTAACCCTCCTCATCTTCTGCCTAGGGGATAGACAGGAAATACGCTTAGAGGTGGATTTTAATCTGGACCGTGTTTTAGTTTGGCCGTGTACGCATTTCCTCACCATCAGCCTCCGCATTCTCTCCTTCTCAATGCGCTCATTCTCTTTTTTCTGTTCACGCTCCGTGTTGGCATGGTAAGTGGCCACAGCTTTGGTAAGCTTCTGGAGCTTTCCTGTCATGGAGCGATGGTACTCCTTAAAATCCTTTGCATGCTGGAGGATACTGTTGAGATATTCCTGGAGAAGAAGAAAAAAATAAACAAGGAAGGATTGTGTTGTATGTTTTCTAGAGAATTTAGATTTGAAAATCAGTTTCTTATAGTGAACAAAACTGAATGAAAACTAAAATATGTTCATAAACATCAAAACCCATACAATATGATTGTTACCAGCTCAAAAAGCTCTAGGCTAAATATGCCAACTGACCTCTAAAGCGGTTTAGCTGCAGCATAAGCCCAAGAGAGTGTACCCCAGTACCTGGTGTTTTTGACGACGTTTACGCTCTTGCTCAATCTTCTGCTGCTTCTCCAGTTTCTCTGTGATACGAGCCTCACGCAGGGACTGTCTCTTGCTGCGTTTGTAAGCTTTGGCATTGAGTGCCGTCTCCAGGGCTGTGTCACGCCGCATACACACTACCACCTCCTGCCGCAGCTGTAAGAGAGACACTCAAGGGTTTACAAAGATCTACATACTCTACATATCAAATACTTGATATTCTTGCTAACGTGTCAGCAATGCCAGGGCCATAAAAACAGGGTTATAAAAAAAATAGGTAGCTAAATGCAAAAAAAAAAAAAAAAATTAAATAGAGAAATACTGCTGTCTACCTGTCTCTGAAAGTTAAGAAGTCTCAGGGCCTTCAGCTCAATGGAGGCTTTGGTTCTCAGGTCTCCTGCAAGAGAGCCAGGAATATTCTCCAGCTCTTGGATACGATGGGCTATACGAGCTTGCAGTCTGATATGGAAGAAGACTTAAATTAATAAATTATTATACTGCACAAAACAGCCATCTCCTCCATGACTCTACCCTACCTGTACTCTCTCTCCTGTAGAATCTCGACAGGATCAAGGCCACGTGGCTTCTGGATAGGTGTGATGCGGTTCTGTTTTGGATGGAGCATCATGGGAGGTGGCTGAGCTGGCTGGCCTGGAGACTGGGTCTGAGGGGGCATGACGGGCGAAGCAGCTGGGGGTACAGGGGGCGGGGCAGGAGAGGGACGACCAGTAGGCTGGGGTGGGATTAACTTCTGAGGAGCACTGGCTGGAGCAGCAGCGTTCACCATGGGCCCTACAACAATTTAAAAAAAATAAAAATAAAAAAAATCACCCACGTTGCTTACTGAAATATAAGCCAAAAGATTCAGGACAGTTATTCTTTTGTAGATAAATAGCACCTGGAAATAAAAGTGCACAGGAATCCACTGAAAAATAAGGCGAGTTGCTTTTCAGGTCTCACCTTCAGGCCATGATTTGGGTGGTCCATTAGGGGGCTGTCCCTGCATACCAGGGGGAACGCCAGATGGTCCTGGAGGAGGCATATTCGGGCCGACCATTCCTGCAAAAAGACAATAAATCCACCCAGGTTTATGGGTGTAATCCATTACATTCAACGCATTACACAAGAGGGTATCCAAGATCCACATAATAGATCCAAATGTTGGTTTGTCTTTTTACTTAACTTTCTAACTGGTTCAATTTCAAAGATCTGAAGCTTTACTCTCATTATTACATGAAAAACCAACCAGAAGCTTTTTTTTTAAAAAACTGCAAACAGTATAAACATTGGCTCCAAATATTTGTGTAGTAAAAGGAAGAGGGAGAAAAAGACAAAAAAAAAAAAAAAAAAAAAGAAAAGACAGCAATATTACCATGTGGTCTGTTGTAATTGGGGCCAGCTGGGCCAGGGCCTCCAGGTCCAGGAGGGCCAGCGCCAGGTCCTGAGGTAGGGGGCATATTAGGCATCCCGGGCTGCATTCCTGGCATCGGCCGTTTGCCCTGCACGGCCATCTGCAGGTGGTCGGGCAGAGGCTGCCCACGTGCCAGCATCTTATATGCCATGATCTGTGCACGGAGCTGGTGGAGCTGGTTCTGGTTGAATGGTGTGGGTCCTCCAGTGCCACCTGGGCCACTAGGACCTGCAGGTCCGCCGTTAGGCCCTGTGGCTGGACCTGGTGCAGCACCCCCGCCTCGATTTTGCTGCCCCATAGCCTGAGGGTCACTGCCCTCCATGGGCAAACCACCAGGGCCAGAAGGCATCATTGGGCCAGAGGGAGGGCCGTTAGCAGGCACGGGACTGGGAGCATGTTCAGAGCCACCAAGAGGAGAAGGATAACCTGAAAAAAAGATTAAACATGGGTGGTCAAAAGGAAAGTAGAGAAGAAAAAGAGGGGAAAAAAAAGAAAAGAAAAGAAAAAACCCCACAAGAGGCTTTCAATACACAACTTAGAAAATGTAAATTTAGTCCTGGAAGTCCAAAGTCAAGGAAAAAACTGGCTATATTCCTGCATTAACGCACCTACTAAACCTGAGAATGAACCAGACAAATTGTCCCTAAGCAGCGATATCAAACTGTGCAGGACTTTGATCCTGCAGGACTGGAGTTGGGCATCTCTGCTTTAAATACACTGGAAATCACATTCTTGTGGAACCTATGCCATGCCAAGTATGTACCTTGAGAATGTTGGTCCATGGGGCTGGGTGGTGGTCCCATACCACTGTGGGCACCCTGTCTCATGCCCATGCCCTTCATCTGGCCATAGCGAGGGTCATCTGGCATGCCCTTCTCGTGCATGCTCTCTATAGGCTGAAGATAGGAAGAAGAAACAGTTTTAGTTTATTTATTTACACGTAATTGGCAAAATGAGGTACAAAATCTGAGAGAATAAATCTCTTGGGGAATAGATACGTATCTCACTCTAAAGTGTAAATAAATATTTTAGTTGAGAGTTAGCTAAAAGGAAAGTTAATAATAGTCTAAAGCCCAATCCATAAACATGCTTGAAATAAATGTGTAAAGTACTCATTCTTACACAAAAAAGGAATTAAACATTTCTTTGTTTAAGTTGAACGCGTTTGGTATTATGCCAGTCCATTTGTTCGACATATGAGATCAAGGTGTGTGCAGAGGAAACTCCCACCGACTCCCGATGGATTTAACACAATCCTCTGTATCGTACTGAAAAAAGTGGCATTGCACAATAGCTAGAGAAAGAAGACTGCTTCCAGAAGAGCCTCTGTTGCCATAGTATAAATGAGATGACAACTGGCAAAGCATCCAAAAATATCAAATTTAGGACATATCAAAGGAAACACCATAAAGTCTCCACCTCACTCATCAATAACAACACTTCAGATCATAAACCAACCAGTAATCGTGACAGAAAGAGACCATCTTTGCTATTATCTTTGCATCAACTCACCTTGTGCATCTGATGCATATTTTCCTGTGGGTATCCTGAGGGTCCCTGTGGAGGTAGGTTGTGTCCTGTAGGTGGGGGTCCCGGGCTGGGGCCCATCATACCATGAGCAGAGCCAGGTGAAGGTCCTGGGCTTGGACCCAGCATGGATCCTGGAGATGGACCAGGGCCTGGAGAAGGGCCGGGTCGAGGGGTCCCTCCCATGGGGGGGTCCGGAGTGGACATCTCTCAGCAGAGCCGGGAGGAACGAGAGAGAAAAATGCACTGTTCTGCACAGAAAATTGTAAAAGTACACCCTTATAGACAAGTATAAAGACTACACTTGAAGCAAAGTACTTTGTTGAAAAGACAGTGTACATAACATTTTTTTTTATTAAAAAAAATTATTATTTACAACATTTGTAGCAAATATGCAATGACTGCAAAATGAAAGAATGAAAGCAAGTTGCCCCGAAATTTACTTATAATGGTGGACTTAGGACAGATGTGAAAGAGGTCACTAAATGTTTACATTAAACCAAGAATTTATGTGGAACAGTTTCATAAATTCTTCAGTCAAGGTTTTTGACTGAAGTAAATTAAAGCTTTATATCTACATAATTAGCTCTTTGAGATGTAGATTTTTGGACAGTGTACTTTGTGGTTGTGTTTGTGAGAAGCTGAATAACCTCTTACTGTATTGCTGCATAAGATGTTTCAGTAACGTTACTTTGATTTCTATTTTCTACTGTACGAGCGTAAACCTGTGTAAACGGTCTTTGGGTGTCCATTATAAGCGCTTCCATTCAGTGCTTTTCTTCATTCAGTATACTGAAACATGCTGAAATTCTTGTCCATGGTATACAGATAACAGTAGATAGGGTTGATAGAGTTAGAGGTGTGCTGACCCTTCTGTGAACCCTTTCTTTCTGCTGCCCAACAAAGCTCACATATAGTTTCGTTGCATTTTGTTTTTTTAAATAGAAAACAAGCAAACGGCAAATTAGAGCATAAAAACAAAACATAAATGAATATGATTTTGGCTTTGATGTTACACTTTCAAGGCTCTACACATGGTCATGTTATGCTACATAATGAAAATATTCATCTGCTCAGGTTTAAAATCAAACTGTTAATGACTAAGTGGAAAAAGTTATTTTGCTTTCCAGGTTTAACCCAGTCTATCCTTAAAAAACAACAACAAAACAGTTTAAGGTTAGGGTTAGGTATAACACTTAAAAGTGAGCCTAGTCCAGCTAGTGATAGCACAAAAGCTCGGATTACAAAAACCAAGTAAGATATCATGACTTAAAAACTTACAGTATAAAACACAATGGAAATTGCCGTAATGGCAAAATATTTTATTCCTCTTATACCACAGCAACTTGCCGATTCTTTTTTTTTTTTTAAATAATGACAGAATGGCATACTTTATTTATTTGTTGTTAAACTTAATGTTGTGGAATGACTGTGGAAAGTGAGTTCTTGATGTCTCCTACATTATAAAAACGTTACAGCTTTATCTCTTACTCTTACAAAATGCTGATTGCTCCATCCAAAAATGTTAAATAAATGTCTCCATGCAAAACACCTCACCATATCGACAATTACAAAGCAAAGGGTGCATCTCAATCAGCACCCTATGTCTTTAAACAGTATATCGTGTACACAAGTTCAGGCATTGGTAAGGACCCTGGTAACTCAATTTCCAGCCACATAAGATAAGAAACTTTATTGATACGACATGACTATGTACTTGCGTTATAAAACATCACCATTGGCATTTATCAACAACAGACAGGACCGATATACATGATAAATGTATCCATCCATTCATCCTCTACAACACTTATCCTACACAGGATTACAGGGAGCCTGGAGCCTATCCCAGGGAGCTCAGGGCACGAGGCGGAGGAAACCCTGGACAGGGTGCCAACCCATCGGAGGGCACAATCACACACACATTCACACAAGGGATGTCAATATACCAAAAATCTAGTAGTTGGTACCGATACCACCACAAGTACACGATACTCGATAACAAAGTCGATACTTTGGGGGGGGGGTATTTTAGTTATCAAACACTGTCTGACAAGGAGTCTCCGGAGGTGCACTCCTAAATGCGCACACACACACACCTTATACTCTGAACGCAAACAAATTCACTGATATGGTGGCAGGCCAAAAAGATTTATAAAAAGCATGAACATTTGAATAATTATTAGTGACATGAAGCTACAGTTTGCTGACAGGACACGGGCTGAATGGCGATGCACGGAGGCCCATTCGGAGGTAGTTTATAACATCGCAATGCGTTAGTGTCTTTAACAAATAACAGGCTATCGCAAACATTACATGGAGCATAAAGTTAGCTGGTTTCATGGCAACAATGCCAGCTGCCTCAAACAAACATAATATAGGACCGTCTTTCAGGTGCTTTGCCAAGTTATAGGTGTTTCCTCACTTTGTTTGAAATGAACGATAGCATCAGTTGCACACTGGAAACCGATATTAGCTTTCCTCTCAACGAGTCGGGGCTGAGCTAAACTTGTTAAGCTAATCTAAAATTCTGTAGTACCTGGAGGAAACCCTTGAAGCACGGGGAGAACACACAAACTCCAGGCACACAGGTCAGAAGTGGGAATTGAACCCCTAACCCTGGAGGTGTGAGGCAAACATGCTAAACACTAAGACAGGATTGAGCAGGATTGTAGGCTAGCTAGTGGATTTTTTCAAACAATTAAACACTTAATAGTCGTTAGACTCAAACAAACCATATATAGTCAAAGAAATGTCAAAGAAAGTGAAAAATCGACTAATGCAAGTAATCATTAGAGAGCTACAACAACAACGACAAGCTACTTATATTTGTAGATGAAGATGAGGGGCTTTTCCAGTAAGGGAACATGGCATTAACACTGCCTGGTTTTTACAGTTCATTGTGTGATTTTTTAAGGGTGCAAACGTTCCAGTGCACTTGAAGGATTTTGTTATCAAGACAGCCCTTCAAATGGCCCACTCCCGGATCACTAAACCAGGGAGCTGAAACGCACCGAACGTCCTCCGTCCTGAAGACTCCCCTGTGGAGGAAAACTTTTTGCTGCCATTTGACATCGCCCATACATATTGAATCATTCGGATGAGATCAGAGTAATTAAGTAGATAAAATAGCTCAAAAACATTTGCAGTATTGATTTACAGATCCCTTTAAATGTGCACTAAATGATGACAGTATGATGATCAGGCAGTACTACCAGAGGCGTGCTGTTACAGAACATAAATCAAGACTTTCTGACCAATCAGAATAGGGCCTTCAACAGAGCTGGGGTATGGCTTATGTTACTGGGTACAAACATGAGATTCATCAGTTTTATTCCAAGAGTTTGTCCTGTAAACTGTACCACATGCGCACTGAACAGCACTGACTTAATCAAGTATATTGTAGAAGTTGTTCCAAGTAATGAAAGAAGGTGCAGAAGATCCTCTCCTAACTGTGTTGATCCGCACAGATGGCTGATGAAAGTACAAAGACTCAGTCGATGTTGACTCTGTTTATGAGCAAGCTACGCCTGAAACCATATAATTAACATTTCAATAACAAAATATAGCTTTAGTATTTGGAAAACCAACCAAACAAACAAATAAAAAACAAACATTTCGACAGATAACTATTAGCAGTATTATTCAAAATTTCCTAAAGTCGGGTCAACAGTACAATTCATCTATGTACCGAGCTAGCATAACTGCTAACATGTTTAGCTTTATAGAAAACTTTTTAAAAAGCTACATTTCTTACGCTTTCTAAAGAAACTAAATTTAATTCGTGTAACTTTAACTTTAGCACTGCCTCTTAAAATACATTTAAACGGTTAAAGTATAAATAATGATATTTCAGTAAACTCTTCAGCGTCCGGCGACAGCGCTGTTAGCTAACGCTAAAGAGCCGGCAAGTTTTTCATTATTCTGTACACAGTCCCACTTCTGCTAAGCTTCATTTCTATGCCGATATAATGACAAAACAACTGAGCTTATTAGCAAATAGCATGTCTACCAACATATAAAGCTGCACTGAGAGGGAAATAACTAACGCCTGTTAAGTAAAACTAGGCTTCACCAGCTAGGAAGCCATACAGCAAGTACTGTAGTCAGTTAGCTCAGCTAGCTGTTTGAGGAGGAAAAAAAAAAAAAAAAAAAAACAGTCCATTGGTGCGGAAAACACACACGGAACAAACAAGATGGTTACTTTTGTGTTTAGTCTCTTCTCTAGGGGATTTGTTCCATCGTACTATAATAGTTATATAATATGTTCGATGATTAATAATACACTTTGAACAAGCGCGTATCAATGAAACGCTATATTAAAGTAAACGTAGCCGGTTTGGGTTGTACAGCCGGCCATGCCGTCCTCCCCCATTCCCGTGTGAAATGCTTTAAAGAAGGACGGAGATTAAAGTCGGAGCAAATATGTCTTTTTTTAAAGCGGTTTGTCCGGCACTGCTCCAGCTCTCTCAACTCAGTCCTGCGTTCAAACTACATCTCCAAAACTATATTCATTCATTCCTTTCGGTCTCCGCGACTTTGTCGGTTAGGACAATATGTCGGTCTCGTCGTAGCTCCGAAAAGAAAACGAGAGCATTTTAATGCACCAACTTTTCACATTTCGGCGTTTTACTGAACACACTTCAAACTCTCCCATGCTGCTGTATGTTCTGAAGTTAGGAAGACGTCGTAAACAACTTACATTATGTGAAGTCAGGTTTCGCCGGTAACTCCCCCAGGTTTCTTCAGCTAGCTATCTTAGCTAGAAACAAAGAGCTGTTCAGCCTGTTCCGTTTTTCCCCTCTCCCCCCCCCCACGCGCCTCTTGTGTGATTGTACGGTTAAGCACAGCCTGAAGCCGCCATTGCGCTCCACTAGCGCCCCCTTCCCCCACCAACAAGCGGATAGACACAGCGCATGCGCAATGCGAGCTGCGTTGCAGACAGGAATGCAAGCTGAGCGAGCGAATGGAGGAAGGGGGAGGAGCGAATGGAGGGCAGGGGTGGTCGCGCCATATACCAGAACCTATTAAAGACTATATTTTTTGTGAATGTGTTTATGGTAATGCTTTTTTGGAATGCGTTACGTACCTCTCTCTCTCTCTCTCTCTCTCTCTCTCTCTCTCTCTAAAGAAAATGTCAGAATATATACTGGAATAAAGTTGAACGTTCGATATTCACGGAGATGCGGAAATTAAGGGACCGTCTCTAAAGTTACATACGACATTGTTAAACACGGTTATAACTTAAATCGCATTTGAAGGAAATGACTTACAGTCATATAAACAACTGGAAAGTGTTCATCTAGGTGTCAGCTATAACACACACCTCTAGGTGTGCTTCATACCTGACACCTAAATGAACACTTTACAGTTGGCTTCATGACTGTACATCATTGCCTTCAAATGCTAATTGAGCTTTAAATTATGGCTATTTTGTGTATGAGCCCATTCTGTAGTGAAATTCATATCTAATTTACATATGATTTAATAGCTTATTTGTGAAATACATGGCAATATTTACATGTGATTTAATACTTAATTTTAATAAATATCAGAAATCTAAAAGGTGTGCTTCATACCTGACACCTAGATGAACACTTTACAGTTGGTTGTGTGACTGTAAGTCATTACCTTCAAACGCTATTGAGCTTTAAATTATGGTATATTTTGTATATGAGCCCATGCAGTAATAAAATACATGGCAATATTTATATATGATTTAATAGTTTATTTAGTTAAATATCAAAAATCTAAAAGGTGTGCATCATACCTGATACCTAGATGAACACTTTCCAGTTGGTTGTGTGACTGTAAGTCATTCCCTTCAAATGCTATTGAAGTTAGAAACGTGTATAACAATGTCGTATGTAACTTTAGAGACGGTCCCTTAATTTCCGCATATCTGCGAATATAGAACGTCCAACGTCAATCCAACTTTATTCCAGTAGAGAACATATTAAGACCTTTAATATTACTTCTCTTTATCACAACTCAAATTCTCATATTCAGTACATTATTAATCTGTTAATTGGCAAATCTTTTATTCACAAATGCTTATTTTTGGGTAAGATGTAAATTTTTCGGATAGACTATAATTCCTGTTTTATCTTTGTTGGGCATAAAAACCAAAAAAAAAAAAAAAAAAAAATCTTTGAAAAGTTAAAGATTGCTTTCAATGTTTAACCTTGTATTATTTTATTGATTATTTATTTCTTGCCCTCTGACTCTTGGTTATTTTATTTGTATTGTTTTCATGACATATGTCTTATTTCTCATTGTTCCTATTATGATTAAATAAAAATAATAAATAATAAAATAAAGAAACCTATTTATTTGGAAACATCAAAAATAACAATGTAATGGGTATTTTTTTTTTTTTTTTAGCTTAGGAGTATTTTTCTTGTGTCTTTATACTAAACAGGATTTTGAGATAAAGTCATCATAAATTAAGCTATACGAATCGTTGCTGAGCCTCTAGTTCTCTAAACCATTCATCTTAATTTCAAAATCATGTCTAAATAAATTCTATTTTCATCTGCATGTGTGATTGTGAAATCTGAATTTGAGCAGAAGAAATCCAGAATGACATTCTAGAAATGTAATAAAATTTTGTGTTGATCTGGGTGGTACAGCAGGCAACATGGCTGTGTCACTGTTCCAGGGTCCTGAACTAAAGTTACTGTCCCTATGTTTGTTTCTCCCCACTGTCCACAAACATGCAGGTAGGTGGATTAATTGCCCTAGGTGTGAAAGTGTGTGTGTGTGTGTGCATGTTGCTCAGGGTGAATTCTCCTGCCTTGCTCCTAGTGTTACAATATGTGTTTTATTCTGTCTGTGTTTAGCTGGTGATGTTTTGATCAGATATTCTTGCTGCTTCCTCTGTGGAGCTTTCATAAGCTAGTTGATAGAAGTTTCTCAGTTAAATTTGCTTAAAATATGAACGTAAAAAAAAAAAAAACACTTTTATGTTTCTGGTTTGATGTAGCCTACCAGATCAAATTCTGTAAATCACTAGAAAAGAAAATGTTTAAAAATGTTGAAAAAATGGACTCTTTCCACAAAGTCTTCGAAAGACTCCGACATATTCCCATTATTTTTATTGGAAATTCCTTATGACTTTCGTTTAATTTACATTTAAGCTTATCAAGTATAATTGTGAATATTTTTTCAGAAAAATAAAAATATTTGTGCATTGAGAAAAAGATGCCTTCATTTGTAAAAAAAAATAATAATAAAAAAATTAAAAAATGACAAATTTTGACACCGTCATGCAGTAATTAAATTACTGCATGACTTTTGCAAAACATTTAATCACAAATTGCACGTGGAAAAATTTCAAGTAAGATTCAGTCTGTCACTGCATATCTCTCAGTAAAAGCAAAAGAAGAATCTAAGCTGAAACATCACTTGTACATTCTCTTGCTGGTTTGTAACAGTGTGCATCATGAAGGCCTTGTATTCCAATATTTTTACCTGGATTTTTCACAGGCGTCTACAGTATAAAGTGATGTAAAACCACGAGGTTTTACCCACGAGTTGTTATTTCTGATAAATTACCATATTGAAAGCTACTCATGTGCAAAATTGGGAAGTCTTATATCTACGCACATTTTCTTCCGATAAATACAGTCGATCGACATGGACGAGGTTGTGTTCAATCCTGTAAAACCTAAATGGCTGAACATTAATGATACCTGAGTCAGCTGCCACCATGATGATTGTTAATAATCCTGATGCTTGTCGCAAATATGTTGCATTGCATTAAAATTCAAGACATTCCAAATGTGCATCCATAATACACTGTAAATTTACAGCAAAAAAGCTATGTCAGGTACTAGTCTCAAAGCAGGGCAAAAAATGTTTCTCGTAGTCGGAAGGAAATGGCTGCTCGTTCCACTCATCAACTTCATTTTCTCTGCCCTCCTCATCACTGCTGTCAATCATTTGGCTATATTCTTTCTGATGACCAAGCACAGAATTGTTCTGCTGCAACCCCCCATATCCTTGCAACTCTTTTTCTCTGATGTGTCTGTGTTCTCTGTCCTCCTCTGGCTGCTCCTCCTCAGGTTCGTGATCAACTTCTGGCTCAAGAACTACCTCCACCTGTGAGATAGTTAGACCATGCTCCATGGAGGCTGAAGGAACAGGCCATGAGTGCCAGAACTGTAACACACACGCACACACACACACACAATGTTAGTTGGGACGCACTGCAAACTGAAAAACAGTAATTTAAGTTACTTAAAGGAACTTTATTTAAAAGCAGAGTTGGAAAAAGGACCCAAATTGCTCTTCTAAATAAATAGTCTGGCAAAACTTCAAGTACAGTTTCAAATTATTCATTCACTTCAAGTATAAACTCATAAATTTACCTACAGTATGAAAGGAACTGTACAAGAAAGATTCATAAAAATAAAAAGACATCGGTCTCACATCACACACTGAATGTAATTACTTTAGTTACGTGGAAAAAAAAATTGAAATAAACATTTATTGCTTATTCCTCAAACGAAAACTAATATGACAACTCTGATGATACAAACTAGCTGAATGCTAATAGCTAGCTGTAGCCACACAAACCTGCCTTGATAAATACAGAGTGTATTTAGCAACAAATAAATTACAGTGAAAGGTTTTAGGATTAGTTTTTAAGGTCATTTCTGTTCCATTAAAAAACAAAACAAACAGTTTAGGTTCGTTAGAAACATAGAACTCCATGCTGTCTGATGCTAAAAATTCATGTTATGACTAAAAACATATGATTACAGAGAAATGTAGTGAAGTAGTGTTTGAAAACGTAATGGGTAAATGTTAGTTAGATTTTGAGGTACGCAAATTAAATATTATGATTAACCACCTGAAAAGCAAGACGTTTTCATTGATGACGTTATTATGACAAAATAATATAACGTATACGTATGCACGTACACTGTAAAAACTAAATGGATTTAACTTCACAGATTTAGTAAATCAGCAGTAAACACATTCACTTCTTAATAAGCTTATTCACTGCACTACAACAAAATGACATATTAGCAAGTGAAAATATCTAAAATATCGGCACATTCCAACATTTCTTATTATAAAATGATTATAAATCAAATATAATATTATTCAGCCTATTTTAGATGCTTTTACACATTTCAAGCTTCAGATTTTCTTATTCTATTAGCAAATCATTTCTGCTGCTTTATAGAAATAGATGCTTAAATTACATGCTTAAAAATGATCTGCCAATCAAACAAGACTGCTTCAAGCTTGAAATGAGTAAATCTGTCTAGAAATGGTTTTAATAATCATATATTTGGTTGACTACGTGATTTGACTACAATATATTCAAGATATTTTCACCTGCTAAGATGTCTTTTTTTTGCAGTATGGTGATTATGCTCATTAAAGAAGCAATGTGTTTACAGCTAATTCACTAAATCCATTAAGTACTTATATATGAAGAATATACAAATGCTATTCAGAAAGACTGCACCAGCAATAATGTATTGTTCTTGTTTTTTTTAGAGAGAGATATCTAATAATATGAGGGTTGGACAAATCATTAGCTTGGGAATCTAGGACAAGAAAATTGCATGTCTGGGCTGGAAGTTATTTATTACTAGTTTACTGGTGGACAAGTATGTTTATGGGGTAATGGTTAAATATTAGACTTCTGAGAAAGGGGTTACCAGCCTATTTTCTCCAGTCTACCAGCTGGAGAAAGAAAGAAAAATACCAATTTTTACCTTACATGTACGCTTAAACATAACATGTTCCAGTTGCTCTGTATGTTAATAACAAATGAACTTGTACAGAGGAAAGACTAACTTTTTTTTTTTTTTTTTTTATTAATCTGCAACACGTGCAATGCAGTGATGAACCTGAGCAAAATACAGAACCGGAAACTCATACAGTTCTGACAACAGAGAAAATAAAGACAGAGCCATCAAAGATGCCATCAGGCGAGAGGATAAGCACTACGGCTACAGAAGCTTCCCCTCCCTGGAAGTTAGTGAGTATTTTCACTAGTCAGCATTAATGCATATATTTTGGGGTTGAATGTTAGCCTGTAAATGTAACGGGTATGGAAAGTATTCTAAACATTTAACATGTAGAATTACACAAAAAAATGTATACCTGAAGTGACTGTATGTGTACATCTTCCCCTTTAATTTTCTGACTGCAGCGTGTAAATGTTAATTTCCTGTCTTTGCACCTCCTCTTCCTTTCCTGCAATGTGTTTGCATGGGAGAGGTAGGATTTTGAGAAGCTCTGATAAATCCAATTTCATCTTTGCCTTAAAAATCACTTTTAAACTAGCATTCCTTTTCTAAATCATATTTATGACATTATTTCCCATGTAAATTTATTATTTTCACTTTAATTACGGTTATGATTAGGTTTATGCATCATCCGTGAACTTGAACTTGAAGCAGGTGTTAATTGCAGTGAACTTGAAATTTATTTTACAGAAATGTTGAGGGCGAAAGCACACACTGTATGAGACTGTGTCATCTCTTTGTCAGAGAGTAAATGGAGAGTCGACCCAGTTGCCGTCCGCCTATTTATTTGGTTAAAAGAAAACGCAGACAACAACCAGTTACATAAGTTTCTGGGCAACCAAAATATGCAACTGGACCTTTAAAATCATTAGTTAATGATCTTATCATTTGTCAATCCCTTGCATGTTCTAGAAGATTCACTACATATTTTACTACAGTCCCTGATCTAACATGTCTTACACTATATGACCAAAGGTTTGAAGACACCTGATCAGTATATCCTTGTGTCTGTTGAACATCCCATTCCAGATTTAGTCCACCTTTGCTGTTATAATATTCTCCACTCTTCTGAGAAAGCTTTCCACTAGATATTGGAGCATGGCTTTGGGGATTTGTGCTCATTCAGCCATAAGCGCATTAGTGAGGCCTGGGGTACAGTGGGTGTTCCAATTCAATCCCAAACGTGTTCAGTGAGGTTGAGGTCAGAGCTCTGTGCAGGACACATGAGTTCTTCCACTCCAACCTTTTTCAAACCATGCCTTCATGGAACTTTCTCTCTTTGTGCACAGGGGCATTGTCATGCTGGAACAAGTTTGGGCCCTGTCGTTCCAATCAAGGGAAATTGTAACGCTACAGCATACACAGACATCGTATACAATTGCGTGCTTCCAACTTTGTGGGTGCTCACAGACGGGATTGAAGTTCAGGTGTCCAAAAAACTTTTGGCCATACAGTTTATTTGATTCTTCAGATAATTACCAAGCTCTTTGTGAACTGATCCAGGTCAGTTAGAGCAGTTATACAAGCAGTACATCCCATTTCAGTACAGTACACATAGTACACGTAACAGACTCATATTCATGCTGACCTGACTTCTTATCTGTTTAAACGAACTGCTGTTGATGGGGTCTGGAATTTTGTTGAACCATTCGGTTACCTCGGTCCTTAAACACCAACTGAAAAATTGGAAGTTGATTTCCGTTCAGATATTGCAATGGTATCATTTACACATCATTGTCAAAAAAATAACACAAGTAGGGGAACAATAAAATCTGAATGTATACAGTCCAGATATCTTTAACAAGGTGATTCGTTTTATTATTGAATATTAAAATAATACAAGAAATGGATTTTATACTTACCACGCAATTGAAATGATTAAGACCAGAGGGATGATTAAAGCCAACATAACTATGAGCACCACTACACTGGTAATATTATCTAAAGAACAAAACACATAAGATGATTACACATTATTCCCTATCCACTACACAGAATTTACAGAAGCATAAACAAGATTGGTATAATGGGAAACTATACAGTGCATCCGGAAAGTATTCACAGCGCTTCACTTTTCCCACATTTTGTTATATGTTACAGCCTTATTCAAAAATGGATTAAATTCATTATTTTCCTCAAAATTCTACAAACAATACCCCATAATGACAACGTGAAAGAAGTTTGTTTGAAATCTTTGCAAATTTATACAAAATAAAAACAAAAAAAGCACATGTACATAAGTATTCACAGCCTTTGCCATGACACTCAAAATTGAGCTCAGGTGTATCCTGTTTCCACTGATCATCCTCGAGATGTTTCTACAACTTGACTGGAGTCCACCTGTGGTACATTCAGTTGATTGGACATGATTTGGAAAGGCACACACCTGTCTATGTAAGGTCCCACAGTTCACAATGCATGTCAGAGCACAAACCAAGCCATGAAGTCCAAGGAATTGTCTGTAGACCTCCGAGACAGGATTGTATCGAGGCACAGATATGGGTAAGGGTACAGAAACATTTCTGCAGCATTGAGGGTCCCAATGAGCACAGTGGCCTCCATCATCCGTAAATGGAAGTCTGGAACCACCAGGACCCTTCCTAGAGCTGGCTGCCCGGCCAAACTGAGCGATCAGGGGAGAAGGGCCTTAGTCAGGGTGGTGACCAAAAACCCAATGGTCACTCTGACAGAGCTCCAGCATGTCTCTGTAGAGAGAGGAGAACCTTCCAGAAGAACAACCATCTGTGCAGCACTCCACCAATCAGGCCTGTATGGTAGAATGGCCAGATGGAAGCCACTCCTCAGTAAAAGGCACATGACAGCCCGCCTGGAGTTTGCCTAAAGGCACCTTAAGGACTCTCAGACCATGAGAAACAAAATTCTCCAGTCTGATGAAACAAAGATTGAACTCTTTGGCCTGAAAGGCAAGCGTCATGTCTGGAGGAAACCAGGCACCACTCATCACCTGGTCAATACCATCCCTACAGTGAAGCATGGTGGTGGCAGCATCATGCTGTGGGGATGTTTTTCAGTGGCAGGAACTGGGAGGCTAGTCAGGATCAAGGGAAAGATGAATGCAGGAATGTACAGAGACATCCTTGATGAAAACCTGCTCCAGAGTGCTCTGAAGGGCGAATGACAACGACCCTAAGCACACAGCCAAGATAACAAAGCAGTGACTACAGGACAAGTCTGTGAATGTCCTTGATGGCCCAGCCAGAGCCCAGACTTGAACCCGATTGGATATTTCTGGAGAGATCTGAAAATGGCTGTGCACCGACGCTCCCCATCCAACCTGATGGAGCTTGAGAGGTCCTGCGAAGAAGAATGGGAGAAACTGCAAAAATAGGTGTGCCAGGCTTGTAGCATCATACTCAAAAAGACTTGAAGCTGTAATTAGTGCCAAAGGTGCTTCAACAAAGTATTGAGCAAAGGCTGTGAATACTTATGTACATGTACTTTTTTTGTTTTTTATTTTTAACAAATTTGCAAAGGTTTCAAACAAACATCTTTCACGTTGTCATTATAGGGTATTGTTCATAAAATTTTAAGGAAAATAATGAATTTAATCCATTTTGGAATAAAGCTGTAACATAACAAAATGTGTAAAAAGTGAAGCGCTGTGAATACTTTCTGGAGGCAATGTATGATAGGAAAAAAAAAAAAAACCTGCCCAAAGTCAGACTATTTGAACATAACCCAGGTCAGACAATTTGCTGGGGGAAAGACTAATTAAAGTGAAGCTGAAGAATTTAAATTTGTAACAAAACTACTAGAACATTAATTCTGACTAGTATAATTCACAAACAGAGAAATAGGAAGTGAGACTGTTAAGGGTGAAGTGATACCATCGGAAGCTGTATTGAAACGGGTTTTTGCCCTCTCTCCTTCTCCAGCACTAGTCTTAGCGCTGATCCAAACTTCATACTGATGACCAGGCTTCAGATTAGAGAGCTGGTGACTGCTCCGATTGCTGCTCACGTTGTACACTGTGTAAAAGACAGAAACCTTCAATCACTGACTCAAAATGATTGAGCCCACCATTTCTTGTTACAATCCTACCAGACTTTACAACACTAACGAGTTGTGTTCAGAAGCACATCAGCAATGGGCCACAATGTAAACATGACTATTAGTTACATGGATATTTCACGGATTTCTTCACAACTAGATAAGCAATGTCTCTATGTGAAACTACTTTGAGATGAGGTTCCAATGTGAAATCATCACAAAAATGCTTGGCTGATTAGCATGAATGAGTAGGTACACACTTGTTCCTTATAAAGTTTTTGGTGAGTGTATAAACCAATTGGTGTTGTATTTAATAAAAAAGAATTCTTTTGTGAAAGTCAACAGGAAGTTGGCCTGGTTGTTAGATGAGTGAAGTAAAAAAAGTTACATAAACAGGCCAGGAAACTGTGAATGAAAAAGGTTCACACATACAGCAACTCGCAGCGAGGAAGCAACCGGAGACCATTCATTTTCAATGAAAGCTGGCAACTTCCGGCGACATGAGCGATAAAGTTGGGAAAAGTTTAACTTTATACAAATTTCGAGCAACTTGGTGCAGAAACTACCAGTGATCGATCGATAATTGGGTTTACCGACGTTTTTCCTGATATTTAAGCATTTTTCCATAATCAGTTTAGATATCAGTTTTGTAATAGCAGATCCACCAATAAATGGCGCCATCTTGTGGGCGTTTTGAGAATAGAGCACGGGACTGCAGCACTGTTTCTGATTTTTGCATTGTTTTTTTTTTGGTCATTTATTTATTTATTTATTTTTGTGTCTTATTTGTTTACCTTTTTTTTTTTTTTTTTTTTTAAAAGGACGCTTTAGTAACAGTGAACTTTATGTTTTATTTTTTGCATTCTTTTAGACCCCACTATTTATTGGTGTATAAATAAGAGTTAAGTGAAATTGCCAAAATTGTTATAAATAAAACAGTTTGTTCAGTTCAGTGGTGTTGTTGTCATTGTGTCAAAATAATAATAATAATAATAATAATATGTTTAATTTATATAGTGCCTTTCCAGAGCTCAAGGACGCTTTACAATACAAAAGTTAAAACAGAAGTAAAGAATAAATAAATATTGGTTCTGCATATTGGTTATCGGGTAAATAAACATGAAAATAATCTTTATCGTTATGTGCTATAAAAAATCAATATCGGTCGAGCTCTAACAACTCTAACAACTTCCAGTAGGAGTGAAGGCAGTAGAGCGCATGTAATGAGTGATCCACCATGCTGCCTGCGAGTCCGAATTGTTTCATGGACCCAGACAGACTGGCACTTGCGCTTTTGCTGCAGATAGATGGCCGCAGTGGCAAACAGCACACACTGCTTCTCCTTCACCTAGGACATGACGTATATATATTCTGGTGAATTGTATAAACAAACGCTTTCCAGACAACTGGTTTGTTGTCAACAGTGGAATGCTAGTTGCGCCACCCACTGATAAATGTTACTACGGCAATCAGGAGTAGGAACACCTACTGGCGACTTCGAAGTACAGTGACTGATGACTTGCAGTGATAAAATCTCTGTAAATGTGAGCGTACTTTGATTTGTCCACCCCTGTTGTGAATCACTGGGTCTTGCACAGTTATGTACTCACCAACTCCATCATTACAGACACCCACTAGGTATTCCTTGATATGTCCTTGGCTCTCATTAAGTGGAATAGGTGTCCACATCAAGTTTACACTAAACGGAGCGATAGGTATCGCTTGAAAGGCTGTGACTTTTGGAGGCACTGTACGAAAAAAAGGAAGAAGAGAGATGAGCAAAATTTCAGGCTCATTTCAGAGTACAGAATTACAGTGGTGTCTAATTCTGAAATCATGTGCTGATGCTTAATGAATATTTAACTCTATAAATATAAATATAACTCCAAAATGGATTCCAATTATAAGCTCAATTTTGTGGGATCACAAGTCAATGAATAAAGTCTAATCAAATCAACAAATTTAGCATACATTATCTTGCGAAATATGAGTGATGTATGGTTATTAAGTAAATGATACCTCCTTCAACAGTGTAGCCAATGGCAGACTTGAGTAGACGGCTGTGGTTGTTGATAATAGCAAACAGAGATATGTTGTATGCTGTGTAGTTTGACAATTGACCTGAAGATGGAGACAAAGGCTAAATGTGAGACATCAGCTATAGCATGAGCTATATCATCACTGAGTGTGGTGGATCATGAAGCATAATGTGCAATACATCAAAACATCAAAAAAGTCCAAAGTACACGAAACCTTCTACCTCATTTCACATCTCCTTTATCTAGCTGTTGCTTTAAATTGAATTGCAAAGTGACCTAGAGTGTGAGAAAGGGTCAGTCTCAGTCAATCCGAAAGCATCATGCTCTCATTCATACCTAGGGGCAATTTAGTGTAGCCAGTTCACTTATTGGCATGTTTTTGAGAAGTGGGAGGAAAGCAGTAGGTGCACAGAGAAAACATGCAAAACTCCACACAGACAGTAAGCCAAGTTCAGCACCAAAGCAGGGACCCGAGGCGGCAACACTACAGTCTGCACCGTAATACTCAGTTATTCATGGGAAAGCAGTTTATTCTACTATGCATTATTTAGTAACTACAAGAATAGGCATGTAATGTACATGCAAGGGTGAGTTATGTAATGGGTTCTGATTGTTTCAGGAAGTTTTGTGTTCTATTTCGAACACTGTTCTCAATTTGCACATACTTGCATTATCTTCAATCTTGTGAAGTGTAATTTGAATCTGGTAAACACTGATTCTGGGTAGTGGCACAGAGTCAGATGCATCATATCTGTGCACTAGAAAAAACAGTTCACTGTGTAAAAGCAGCATTTCTTGCTGAAGTGAAGGGTGTGGTGGTGCAACAGTTATGAATTATGGCAGACTACCCACACACAAACACCTACCTCTGAGTGTAACAAACGTCTGGGTTTTGTGAACCTTGATCCAGTTCAGGCATGGGGTGTGAGGTAGTCCTGCTGGTTTATGCTGCACCACATATTCCTCTACACCGTCAGAGACCGGAGGGTGCACTGACCATGATACATTGAGCTCCTGATACTTCCCTCTGACCTCCAACATGGCTGCTTGCTGCACACCTACCAAAACAATAGATATGCTTGCAATATTTCCAGTGCATTACTCTCTCCAGATTACATATGGCACCGATCATTGTTTTTCCTGCACACATACAGTCCCGTATGATGTGATTCGTGCAATTGTTTTTCTCAGTGAAGAAGAAAACCTGGGAACATGCTTGGTCTGCATCCACTGATTTATATCAATCTATTTGTCAAGTTCCATGACTACTTATGCTACAAACTGGATAAGGGTGAATAAAGGTCAGCATAACCAAATCCAACATAGAAGATATTTTAGAAAGTGTAGGACAAACTGTTTTTAGGGAATGTATTTAAGTATTTATTGATGTATTAAAAAAAAAAAAGCTCACTGCTGTGGTTGTGACACATTATCACGTGCCAATATGCAAAAGCAAGAAATCCAACACCAGTTTACCACATACGTGGGATGTGTCTGTGTATGGTTAGGGGTGTTGCTGATTTTCAGGTGTATCTAATGTGGATTTTTTTTTCATGTGTGTAACATGAGGGCATGTGTTTGTGTTTTCTTTTTTGCTTACTTTTTTGTGGAACCAACAAGTCAAACAATTCATTAATAAATACTGGGAAAAAAAGTCTTCAAAACAAGTTTCGGATGATTTTAAATGCACTGCAGAGCTAACAGAATGATTATTGACTGACTGAAAGTGTCTCTTACTTCCCATAAAGAAAAGCAGAGGGAAAAAAAAATAGTTGAATGCTAAAGTAAGTCTGCTAAGCATACAGCACTATTATCCTCACATTTCCTCCATTTGCAGTGACTCACCAGTTTGGGGTAATGCCACAAGTGCTGGACTTGACTTGCCCCCTGCTGCATTAGCGGTCACTGCAATGCACATCACCTCCTTAACTGGAACAGTGAGACGGCAGTAATGAAAACAGCTTTGCTCCTGCTCCTGAGAACATCTGGGATAGCTCTGCTGAGCATGTGAAACCAAGTTTGATGGCTCTTTTCTAATCATGTCCAGACCACAGTTCTTTGCGTATGTGTACACTGGTCCGTTTATGACCGACACAGAGCCATTGGTCAGTGTCATAGTCACCATATAGCTGTTGATGTCACCTCTTGCCTGCTGCTTGGGCATCTCCTGGACAAGACAAACAGAAAAGACAGGATAAAATAATGAGTTACCATAAGAGAGCTTTATAAAGCCAAATGAGTGTGCTGACAAGTTATTGAGCATTAATATGCTGCTGCGTGACTCTGATCATGCTCGGTGTAGAAGTATACCTTCCATAGGATGGTGCAGCTGGATTCATCTGTAGCAGAATCACAGTCACTCCAAACATCAAGAATTCCCTCAGGAGCTAAGGAAGTGGTTACAAAAGAAAACTTGTGTTCATGTTCAAATTATTCTTGAGCATATCACTAAATAAATATGATGAATAATTAATTAGTTTAATGGCGAAATACTCCTAGGAAACGCTCCTGTGCGTATTAAAAATGTGTTTTCTTGTCATTTCCCCAGCTTCAGTGCCTATTTGTAACAGGTCAACAAAGGTTAGAGCTGAAGTATCAAGTTCAAACTCCATCAAACTCCATGCACACAGGACAGTGGTGAGATTCGTATCCCCAGCCCCTGAGGTGCCATTAGCTAGCTAGATTCGGTTTGTAACAAGATGTTTTTGCTTTCCACTTAATAAGTTATATAGTCTGTTGTGTAGTGTTGTGTATAGTCTATTGTCTAACTGTTTGCACTGTTGTCTGCTGCTGTTTGTCACTGTGTGGTCAGAGACAGATGCAAATAGCTACTATGATAGCCACGATGTTCTGCTATACTGGGTACACAGTGACGCAGAACAGGTTTGTAGCTCTTCAGCTGGAAAGAATAAAAATAACTAAATCTACCAATATATATATATATATATATATATATATATATATATATATATATATATATATATTATATATATATATATATATATATATATATATATATATAAAAGAATTGTTGACTGAAGTCCATCATGTTCTATCCTTCCCATTCTCAGAAACAAAACGAACATGTACAAGAATATTACAGAAGCGCTTTTCTCTCTTTAGGTGTGGTTGGTTTTTAATAACTGACCTGCAGCAGGAGTTTCAGCAGTGTACTCTGAGCTCCAGGCACTCATCACTGCTCTCGTGTCAGAAGCACACCTACAGCGAACACGGAACTTGTATGTGGTGAATGGCACAGCCTCTTCTAATATAAAACCCACCTCATAAGTGTCTTCAACCTATACCCCCACCACACACACACACACACACACACACACACAGAGACACATATATAACAATAAAACATGCAGCATGACCTACGTAAGCCAAAATGTTCAGATTAAACATTAAAGATCTGTTTTTTTTTTAAGTGGATGAAGCTTACAGGTGTCACTTCAATTTAAAAACCTCCTCTTTTATTATCTGCCCCCCATTAGTCTCACCTCTGTCCACTCCTGGTCACACTGCTTCTTATATTGGACCTTACACTGCCATTCGGTGTATTCTGCTTCATTGGGCACATGCCAAGAAATCTCCAAAGGGTCAGAACTTTGGATGGTGATGGAAGGAAGGGCTGGCTGGACTGAAAAAAGATAAGAGTGTAAAAGTAAAATACATAAAACCAAGCGAATTACTTCAAAATGTTTTGAAAGTGAAAGTAGAGTGTGAGATGTGAGTGTGTATAGAAGGAACTCACTGATACTGTGTGTGTTGGTTATGAGAGTTTCTGAATCAATTTTGCCCAATGTGTTCACTTCAGAAACCCACACATTAATGTGTTCATGAGCTGAGTATTCAGCACGTGGAATAATGCCGCCGTCACTCTCCCCAACGTCTACAGAGCCACTGGACCTGTATATAAAATACACGCTGTTAAGACACATGCATCCACACACACTATGGAAAAATCAACCTGCTACAGTGATTTGTTTCTCTCTGAGTACCCTGTGGCATTAAATGGCATGCCCACTTGGCAATCCACATTTAACTTTTATACTTTTACATCACATATATCAAAATAAAATAAAAAATCTGATTTGACTTAGAAATGTTAAAATTTTATTTTACTTAGTATCACAATTTTGGTTATTACATTCCTGTTAAGCATACATGTTTTTTACACACAGCTAGTAGTGGCATCATTCCCATTCCTCATGTGAACGAAAGGTACAGCTAAGTGATCAATGCCTGAAGATGGTTTGGAGCTATCTCTTATTAACCAGGCACAAACGTTTCTTTATAAATGATTTGGATTTTATCAATGAAAATAATTTATAAGTTTACACATTATTGCCGTTTTGGAACGTCTAAAAATTCAAGATAAATTATTTTGGTATAACTGAAAAATGGACAGTTTGACATAAATTGGGGTCAGGGAATGCCCTGGACATAGCAGGGCACAAGCATACACAAACAGCCATTCAGACACTACAGACAATTTAAAGATGCCAATCAGCCTATTGGCAATTAGTCCGATTTCTTTGGAATTTCCTCTTACACCCCTGAAGCACATAACATACAAACTCCACACACACCGGGCAGAAGCGGGAATCAAACCCCCAACCTCAGAGGTGCGCGGTAAATGTGCCAACCACAGCCCATAACTGGGACAAAACAATACAATACATGCACAAGTTCCTTGGTTTTTCTTTTTTTCTTAATATAACATGTTTCATTAATGTCAGCATTTTCATCTGTTGGAAGGGGTTTCTAACAGCTTCTTAATCATATTTCATATTTAATATTTTTCATTTGCCTAGTGCTGTATATCTTTGTTGGCTTGTAATAGCTGGTAATAGCAATTTAAAACAATGGTCATAAAAGTATTAACATGATAATCTGATAGACTTTTACCCATGACTTTCAACTCTCCAGTGCAGGGTGAAGTTGGTTGGGATCAAGGGATTAAGTGACCTAGTCCAGTGGCAATGGATATTTCTCTGTTCATCATTAAATGGAATTAAGCAGGTGGGAGGAGGATCTGCAAAAAAAGATAAGAAATTGTGGGAATGCTTTAAGTAACAGGTGGGTTCCAATAATTGTGGAAGACAAAATAAAGAAAGAAAAGTCCCACCCCACATGAAAGTAACAGTTAAACAACACTGCAAAGGTGCACACTAGACAGTCTAACAGGAAGTTTTGAAATGTGTGCAAACTACAGGCCCAGCACAGTGCACATGTACATGCTCTCAGTACAGCCCAACAGCTGTTAGGTCAGGTTCACACATACTCTGTTTGCAATGCGTATGCGGTGCATTTTATTTTTTTCCTGTGTCCATGTTAACTGGTTAGAGCAACCACACTGCACACAGACGTGCAGTTCATACAGAAGTGTGCGTACGGATCGTTTCTGTACCAAGTCTATTTTTGCTGTGCTGCACGTCCTGAATTAAAGTGATAGCGCATAGTTCGTGGTCAAAATGAACACGCATTGAAAATTTTGTTATTTCACCATAAATGCATATAAAGTATATGTATTACTAAAGTATAAAGTAAAGTATACTACTGTTTTTCACAGTCATCTTATTACTTTAAGCCGGGGTAAAGCAAAGAAAACCAAAACGCTTACCAGGAGTTGCAAAAGTAACCAATGTGGTCAAAATTATATCTTTATATATAAAACTATATTTTTTAATGTGAAATACACTACACAGAATGTTATATTGTGTGTGGGTGAGGGCACTTGCATCTCAGCAGAAAGCGGCAATCACGTGACAGGCCGGTTATGGGAGAAAGTTGCGAATGACCCGCAGGATTTGTTGTATACAGATTTAAATGCAAAAGAAAAGACATTCCTCGGCTGTTTTTGTGGGTGGTAAGTTTTCATTTAAAATGTTTGTGATACTACCTTTTCATGTAAGAGAAGTACCATGTTTAAATGTTTAGCTACTTGCTTGAGCAACGTAATATATATATATATAACTAATGATTACGGTATTTACATTTATTGTGTTTAAACATGAATACGTCTATAAAGGATTGTATTACTGTACTGCGTTGGCTTAAACTTCATTCAAAGTCTTGTCACTCTCCATCTTCATGTCCTTTCCTGAATGTGTGTTCAGGATCAGTAGCACACTGCAAACGTGTCTTAGGTGAAAGCACGATGGTGCGTGCTGCTTCTGCACCGCATATGTGCTGCAAACCGAGTATGTGTGCCTGAGCAGTTCCTCCTTTTTTGTAGTTCCTATCTTCACTTTGTATAACATTGATAAGAGCATTTCCTTCCTTGTGTCTAACCATTACCACACACATTCTGATAACCTGGGTCTGTTCTACACAAACCGTGCGGTCTATACAAGGTTTTACAACAATCATAGGAAGGTTAAATATGCTAAAGTTAAAGTTGAAAGAAAAAAAGCTGATTAAATGTTACATTTTCTTTAGAAACAACACTGAAACCAAAGTGAGAATGCTGTATTTAATGCTGAAGAACGCCGCCAGTTCTTTTTTTATCTGTGATTAATTAGTTTCTGCTAAAAGTGCTAAAATCAGCCCAGAGGTTTTTTTTGTGATTGATGTGGCCAAAAATGCTTGGTTTTGCTGCGGCTTTTTAAAAAAATTGCGAAGCAACATATTTTTTCCTTATTTATGCTTTTTTTCTTTCAGAAAACTACTTGAACTGAAGAAATTGCAATTGCAAAAAAAAAATTTTCACAGTGATGTTTGTTGGTATATGAGACCTTTTAGCTTTACTCATGTTCGATGCACGTGAATCAAAGTGGGCTTTGACTGAATGCGTGTTGTGATGATGTCACATGAAGCGTCTTGGCACAAATCTGCAAAAAATCAGCAGTAATTTTGAAAACGAGCAAACTCCTCTAGAATATTGCAAAGTTTGCTTGATTTTGTGTTCATTTCGGTGATCGCAAAAATGCTAAATCCTGGAGGGACTGTAAAATGAAACCCTAAGCTTATAGGCTCATGGTGAATAATAACAACCACTTTTACCAAAGCGCTGCTGAATTCTGAAAATTGACTGGCCAGAAGGTGTTGTTTAATCTTCTATTACAGTAGCTCTGACGGCTGTAATTCGAATCACAGGTTTATATATTACTGAGCTCGTTCTAAGCCATTCAGTGCATTTCTTCTTAGGGGCATGTATGCCAGATGCTCGCATAATTAATAATAATAAAGTCTAACAATAAACAGACTTTACAGAGATATATATTCATGCTGAAACTTTCTGGAAGAAGAACTGTTTATAACTGCTATAACATAAGTGATAACAGAAACTAACGTGTTAGGCAGATGAACATTACAATACTAGGGGGGGGTAATTAAAACCCATTGTTGATTATGTAAGTGGTAATACACAGCTGGGAGTGCAATACACATTTTTAATGCATGAGGTGGAGGCACAGAACCACCCGATGCAAAGCGGAATGCATAAAAATTGTGTAATGCACACCTAGCAGTGGATTATTCCGCTTATACCGTGGTCACTTCCCGGCATAGACAAGTTAAAGCTGTCACTGATGTTTGCAGTGCAAAATGTGACTGAAAGGTTAAAAATAACAGTTACTTTTCATTAGCTAGTTATTTCAGATACGGGTCGTTAGATCTAGTATTCTGCCAGCTCTAAATCATACACAGAGATAAAATAGTGCGATAAGATTACATTTATTTGAATTAATTATAATAAATAGTTATGTGTGCGAGAGAGAGAACGAGAGAGAATTACCTGTGTCTGTGCTGCATCTCTACTAATAATGAAGCTCTGAGTTTAACTACTCTATGCAACTATAACTGTAAGTTACTATGGTTACTGTTGTTTATAGGCAGCGCATTAATTTAGAACTGATTAAACTGAACTATCTGTGCATTCAACGGTTTGAGTGCACACCTTCCAGCCAATCAGAATCGTGTATTCACTCAGACCATGGTATAATTACCTATAAAAGAATGTCATAAAGTATGGCACATCGTAAAGTGTTTTATTCTTTATGCATTACACATAGCTGGTTGTTTTCTGAATCAATCAGAGACGACCAGTGTTTTCTCTTCTTCTGATCAAGATAAAGAACGAATGTGGTGAAGTGGAAATGTGTGTGCAGGGTCAAACTTTACACATAAAAAATACTGTTAAATAAATCAGTGTGGGATCTAAAGAGTGGGCTAAAACAGAAACTGTTATGGTTATTGTGGCTGACTGATTTAACATCACATCCTAGTTTTCACTATAAACCATAACCTATACACTTAGGCACTGTCCTGTCTTAGTCAGAGCATGCCACTCTACTAACACATGTAGTATTCGAGACTTGTGCTAATCACCTGCCCACATATGGCACTAGTAGAATTTTATACAAGGCATATATAACATGGTAAAACGTACCTACGTGTGTAAGCTAGATGTGACGATAGCTTATAAAATAAATGATGAGTATGTACAGTCTGGATGAGGATGTATAGTCTGCTCATATTTTTCATGAAAAGTAACAGGTCATAACACATCATAAAAGTAACAGGAAGTGAGGTGTGACTCTCTAGATGGTAGAGTACACAGCGCATATTGTAAGTTTATTATATGTCATTTGGGACACAATTGTAGTATTTACTCTCAGAAGCATGTTTTCAGAAGTAATGAGTAAACGTACCGTGCACTGTACATCTGTGTGTGTGTGTGTGTGTATATGTGTGTGTATATATATATATATATATATATATATATATATATATATATATATACACACACACACACAGAAATACATTTACAAAGTTATATCATCCTTATAGTAGATGTAAGTGTATGGGTTATTCAACTCATTGTAAATAAATCCTAACTATCCATAAATACACAAATTCTAAGGTACTGTTACTTAAATGTTCACAAAGTGAAAATAAATTCTGACTGTACTGCTTTAGTCATTTTGAAACAATTATGTTTAATCGACTGATGCTTCTTTTGCTTCCCAATGGTCATAACTGTAACCAGTTGTAGCACTTTATGAAAAGATATATAGACTGTGCTATGGGGTTGTTCAAGCAGTACACTTTATTTACTAAATTTATATGGGATGAAAATAATTTATGATGCATCTTTATCGACCATTCCTGCCAATTTCCTAGCCATTTGTGACATACAAGTGATTTAATATATGCTTAAATATTTACAGACACGGTATCAATCACACTATTGTAATTACATTGGATAACACTTATCATTTTAAATGCTGCTTTAAAAAACAATATATTGTGCACCTACTCGACAATATCGCCAGTTTCTATCAGTGTGGGTCATAATCTCAATATTGTGTCAATACTCACAGCCTTCATGTACCATACAGGACAAAGGTGTGTGTCCTGGAATGTGTCCTGGACAGAGCAGCGTGCAGTCTGTGTTCTGCATTTCATGCACATCTGTAAGTGCGCTGAAGCTTACGCTCATGTGGTTACACCCAGTCTGTGAGACGTGTGCTGCTGGTGTAAGAGGAAGCACGTTCAGATGACACAAGTCACACTCCAGCGGGGAGCCCTGAGGATCTGCCTGGCACTCGATTGACACATTGTGGCTGACAGATGAAACCCTACGCCACCAGCACTTGACAGACACTCCAAACGAGGCTGGAAGAGCAGCAAATGTTGCAATGTTTAAAACATGAAAAGCAAATGGATGAGAGCAGCAACGTCTAAAATAAAGCTACTTCAAGAACTTTTAGGCTATGAGCCAACACAAACCACACGCACACACACACACACCTGTTTGTTTTTGTAACTTCTAAGGACATTCAATTTCCTTCAATTTTATTTGTATAGCACTTTTAACAATGGACATTGTCTCAAAGCAGCTTTACAGAAACATATAAACTCATGATACAGATGTTAAGTGTGTTAATTTATCCCTATTGAGCAGGGATGGTGGCAAGGAAAAAACTCCCTAAGATGATATGAGAAAGAAACCTTGAAAGGAACCAGACTCAGAAGGGAACCTGTTCTCATCTGGGTAACAATGGAGAGTGTGAAAGTAAAAGAAAGTTCATTGTGGTTTTTATATAAAGTCTGTTTTGTTGAACTAATCCACTGTTCACTAAAGGAGACTTGAGTGCAAAATTGTATGTGGTAATTGCGGTCCTAAGGCCATAGCAGTAACCATAGTCCCAGAAACGAGAATGTCCATGTGGAAATGAGGTCCAAAACAATTTCCATGGTACTTCAAGCAGCACCGTCCTCAGCAATCTCCAGACTGCACTGCTTGGTGTCGTCCTCAGTGGCAGAATGTAGCCTCCACATTAGATTATATCTATTCACCACCTCTATGCAATAATTATTACTACACCCAATCCTAAACCCAACCCAAACCTCCACCTCAGCAACTACAAAGAGATGGTTTTATTTGTTCGGTTTTCAAAGAAAAAGAACATAGCTTTTCATAAAAAGTATATCACATAATCAGGGCTGGCTTCCTGGTCCTGATTAGACAGGTTAACCCTGTGGGTTTTTTTGTTCTTTTGTTTTCTTCATACAGTCTTACAGGACATTTTGATCTTGACAATTCACAAAAACACGCAAACACACCTGCACACTTGGTTAATCTGCGATCAGTTTTCAGGATTTAACTGATTTACCACAATGATCTGATATGGAAAAAATAAATCTTCCCTATCATTTGATATTGCCAGTTAATTAGCTTGAAACTACATGATACATGCTTCTTTTTTTCTCCTCCTGACACACATTTTAACTCATGAATACATTTTTCACTATTTATTTATTTATATTCTTACACTCTGCAGCCTATTATAGTACAAAAACCGATTACAACGCACTTTCATAGTTATTTATGGAGGCAATTACTGTGTTTTATTCCTAAACTTTTCAAACTTAAAAAAACCAACAACCTCAAAATAAGACTATTCTTGATTTATTGGGTTTTATATTAGGACATTATAAAGGCAGGCATAAACTCTTCTTCTTTTTTTTGACAGGCACACACCAACCAATTTAATGGGGCTTTAAGGCGTAATAGATCATTAATAACTAATAAACAACTATAGGAGTTGCTATCTCAAGTAATTAAATGACTATAACATGCCAGGAACTTTTCCCATAAAGTGTAGCAAAATAAAGAATCATTAGTAATAGCTGTGACCTGTTGTAATCATAACGCAATCTGGGAAACACCCAGCTTCCACTCACGCTACAGCAGCTACTCGAGGCATTTGAACTATTTCAACATTAAAAAAAACACATAAACAAACAAATAAAAACTCACCGTGAGGAAAGAGCCAGGCGATGTGTAGTGTAAGCAGAGGTAAAATTAGGGCTCGAGTTTGCCATACTGCCATCATCACATCACTCATAGCATAATCCTCACATAACTACTACACTGTTATTCCTGAGCTCACAGTAACTTAACAACCAACTGTTTAAACTCATTACTACCTAATTCTGAATGAAAATTACATTACACGCGTCTTATTGTACTCGAAGTGAACCGTCGCCACACAAGTAAGAAAAGAAAGAAAGAAACGAACAAAACAACAAAAAGCAAGTTCTCCTATTTAAAATGAACGTCTTCTCTGCACTGAGGTTCCTGTAAAACTCAGCTCGAGCGCCGTCTTGTCAAGCAACGCATGTTTACACGCGCTCATTTTCGCCAGTACCATGTGAACTCATTTCCGGGGGTCGGTCAATTCGCGTTATTTTAATCATATGCAGAAAATTTTGAATACTATTTATATTTTTGGCCATTTTTAAAGGCCATTTTTTCCCGCCTCATACAGTGAAAGAAATTGAGCCAAATACGACAAGTGCTGTTATTAAAGATAACGTTGAGCACGTGAAACCCCTCACATTTCGACCAAACCAAGTCCTTAGTAGAAAAAAGTCTGGTTTGGCTTTCCTTTATGTGTCCGCCTTGTACACTTACAGTCATTGACGTGTATTCGTGTCAATCTGCGGCAATTCAAATTTAATATATATACTGATACTTTTGAACCTGTGTGTTTGTGTCTGTTTGGTTCTAAAATGAGGATATAAAATACTCAAAAATATTATCTCAATGCACAGAAACATGCTCACTTAGCTCTAGAAAATTATTCAACATGGTCTGTATTCAGGACTTAACTTTATTTAATAAAAATAATCAAATACAACTGAATATGATTTGTAACGTGTTTGGTGGCAAGCATACACTCGCTGTTAAACTGATACAGATAAACATTTTGTGGGGAAAAAATGCTAAATCTTGGGCTCATCAAGCTAAGGTCAAAGACAGGAAGGAAAAGACGCTCAAGCACACACAACCACACACACACACACACACACACACACTCGAACACAAGTGCTAGAGTGACTGGTCTCAGCAGAGGGAGCTGATCTCGCTCTTGCTGCAGCCCCATTTGCAGCAGGCGTTGGACAGTCCTACTACCACATCACGGCCTTTCCTGCTGGAGGTGCGCAGGGCTTCCAGTACTTCATCTGAGATAATGGAGCGGGCAGGACGACTGAACTCAGAGGCCTCCTGCCCTCCACGCACCATATCAAAAGAGATGGGCTCAGTGTCATGCTGGAGGGAGAACTTTGGGTGAGAGGGCAACACCAAGCCTTCTGCAGCATCTCTGATGCCTGAACCAAACGGGTCAACACTCAGGTCATCTGTAGACAAAGCATGGGTTAGGATCAACATGGGTTTATGCACATTTCACCTCCATTCTGAAGGACTTCACCAGTTATACTAGTTTTACTCTTTGTTTAGATGCTTATAATTCATATACAATATTCAAGTGTTGGGAGTGATCAAATCACTTCCAATCAAGCACGGTTCATTGATTTCCCAGCTTAAAGATTCCTGGTTTAGTAGATGTGTTAGAGTGGTGAGATTGACTAACTTTTGCTGGACCTTGGCCTGTTTATATAACATGACTAATAAGAGAAGTTAGTTTGGATACAAGCAGATGCACGTGTGCGAGCACTTGTACTTATGTATAGTTGTACAGAACGAAAGAGGATGTATACCTAGTTTAAGCAAAATGTCTCAGGAAAAATAGAACTGGTATATTGAAGACATTCCTTAGTGATAAATTCATGAAAGAGGATGTGATCTCACCATGCCCAATATGCTAACTACAGCTGAGAACTGAATTTAGTTCTCTAACTAGTAATATTATACATGCAGATGCACATATAGTAAAGTGTTGGGCTGTTATCTTACCTGTGCTTGTGATGGAGCGTCTCCAGCGTGAGCCTCCGCAAGTGAAGATGACTGCTCGGATAAATTCACGACCACACAATTTCACCCCATATGAGGGTCCATCATACGCCCTCACTCCAGCCATTAGCAGACACACAGCCAGCACCATGGCTTTCCACATCATGGAATAGTTGGAGAAAAACTAGATGTTAGAACTAATGAAGGTTGCCAATAATGCTCTCGTCTTCTAATGTCGGCAGTTGTAGCTCTGTCTGGTTCAAAGAGATTTTTGATTGTCCTAAATCCCAGATCTCCCTTATAAAGGAGTGTGACAGATACACTAGCATACACACACACACGCAGAGTTCGTCACACAGACCCACCTGACGGGAGAGTCATAGATAACTCAATGATACAAAACCAGAGACCTTTCCATAGACAAAGCAGTGACCTGAAAAGGCATAATTATCTAGCACCCCAAATGAAAAACAAGAGAATCTGTTGCAACTGATTAAGAAGGACATTTATGTGCGTAAGCACATTTGGCATTTGTTTTCTATGTGTATAACATTGTCTGTGGCTTTTTACCTCACTTGCTCCCCAACACACTTAAAACTGACACATCAAATTTACTATTTGATGGTAGTGGCATAGGTTTCATTATTAACAACCAAATTAGAATACAATAAACAGACATTAGTGTCTTTAAATAATTATGCCAATATCAATACAATTCTTTATTCTATGTAACAACACTGTTTTGAAAGAAACATGCTTACTAAATGAAACAACACTGTTTTGAAAGAAACATGCTTACTAAATTAAACTGCATATATATGGCTGAATTTGCATTCTGGCCCCTAACATCATGGGGAAAGATTATGTGAAAAGACAAATACTAACTTAGTAATACCAGTTGCATATGTAGTTACATAAAATAATGTAAGTTTTGAAAAGCAACACACACACACACACACACACACACACACACACACACACACACACACACACACACACACACACACACACACACACATTTTGGAAGACATTTTGCTAAAAAAGTGTTAATTACCCCTGTGTAATCTAATTAGCCTACCAAGAATGATTTCAGGCAAAGTTACTTTGAAAAAAAAAAAATATTGATTTCCCTGAATGACATATGTGCATTTTAAGACGTTGGATAATAATAGCTTTAAAACCATGTCAGTGTGCAGTAGCAAATTAAAAAAACCTTTATTTAATCTGTGTGTTTGAGTTTACACCATTTTGGATTTGAATGATAAAAATGTGTCTCAAGCAGCACATAAATGTAGGAAAAATGTGTATTATACAAAATGATATCTATAGGCCTACAATAGTAGCTACTATAGCCTGCTGTATTATGACACTATACTTATGAAAGTAAATTAAGCCGATAGGGTTCACTGTAATTACCAAAGAGCATATATCTCTGTGGTAATTAGGCCTACATTTTTGGAATGAGATCAGTTCAGTTTTTGTTTGAGTTAAACAACACAATAACATAATGCTAATCATATTCTGGGCACAGTGGGTAGTACCTGCTCTTCCTCTCTCATCTTCATCATCATCTCTTTTTCTTTTTCTCTGAGTCTCATCTTGTCCCCTGCTGCTTCCCTTCCCAAAGCTGAACTTTAATTGGTGCAAGTTATCTTTGCGTGGTACGAGCCTTGCGGCACCAAAGAGTTATTATTA
Organism: Ictalurus punctatus; assembly: GCF_001660625.3. Classification (NCBI taxonomy): domain Eukaryota; kingdom Metazoa; phylum Chordata; class Actinopteri; order Siluriformes; family Ictaluridae; genus Ictalurus; species Ictalurus punctatus. The sequence continues at coordinate 26,561,780 of NC_030417.2, forward strand.
GGCAATTATTTTATGACTTTTAATATACACTTCAGGAAAAAAAACGAGTTCCGGACCTCGGTGACCCCAATGGTGGATGTAGCCATGTGTGTGAGAGGTGATCATGGCTGACCATCACAGGCCGGGAGGGGACGAGGTGGAGAGCCACACAAGATTCAGAGAGCTTGACATTTTCAAAAGACGATAATGCCATTTCGCCTATCTTTTTTATAAACATAGCCAAAGGTCTCCAATTTCCCAAATGACAAGGGAATAATTGAATTTGTTATTAACTGATACAATAAGCATGACATTTTCAGGGACATTCACCAAAATATTCACAACCTCACATTATTTGCAGAGGACAGACCACAGTCAAGGGCAGGACAAAACAATATCTGTCTTTTCAGGCCTACACACACACACACACACACACACACACACACACACACACACACACATATATATATATATATATATTATATATATATATATATATATATATATATATATATATATATATATATATATATATATATTTATATGTGTGTGTTTGTGTGTGCATATATATGTGTTTATATATATATATATATATATATATATATATATATATATATATATATATATATATAATTTAATTAGTTTTATTCTCTTGAGAAATAAATACATTTTTCTGTCAGCATTCCATTAATAGTTGTGTTGGCTTTTTGCTCATTGTATGCAATGTGTGCAAGTTGTGAAGAAGAATTCTTAATGGCACGTTGTGTTTAAACATTCACGGTACAGAACGATATAGTACAAAATGTACAATACTTCTACACTATATTCCATTTTCGCACCTTCTGCCATCTTAAATCAACAGAACGGAGACCGGCTACACGCTCGTGCGCCTTTAAGGCTGCTCACAACTATGACCGACGGTAAATTCGGACAAATAAGGAGCTGTAGACAAGACTGACACTTTCTCTGAACCAATAGGTGAAACACAACTTTGGAGTCGTGTCTCCATCTGGACCAACCGGTGATGACAAAGGGGGCGGGATGTGAACGGGTGGGTAGCAACAGTTGCCCGGGTGAGGACGAAGCGCCATAGCCACGGTAGTCCTGGCGACAAGAGCCCAGCAACAAGAATCAACAACAACAGCCCGATTCATTGAAACGCTAAAAAAAAATCAAACATTGCGGTGGAAAAATCACTCGGATTAAAAGGTGAATACATTTTTTGTTGTAATTTTTGCATACCAAATCACATTACGAACGAAAGGGAAACGATTACGGTTGCTTTTTTTAAGCAAAAAAACAAAACAAAACCTAGACTGGATGTAATGTGTCAGTAGCCATTATTTGCACCTGCCCTGCTAAGTGCTCGGCGCAGGGCATAAGCGCAGGCTAGCGGCGACGCGAATCAACACTGCGCGCACAACGCTAAACTGCTGTCGGCCTCGTACAAGCTGCTCGTTGTTATGGCGATGCCAAACGCTACACTGATTGTACAAAATGGCGGGTTGTTAGCGAGGATACGCGAGTCTGCACATTGGGCTTAGCTAGCCAGCGCGAGATAGCAACCTCGACTCACTCTCAGTAGCTCGCGAGCGTTGCTAGGTAGCCAGCCGCTGCAAATAAACGCCGTTGGCATAGCTACACCGGACCCACTATTTCCGGCTAAAGGGAAAAATGTTACAAATATCAAATATGTGCTGTTCGTACGGAAATATAACACGGTAACGCATACGTATCGCAAATATGTGACTTCCTGTTCATTTAGTCATACTGAGGTGCAGTCCCCTTGTTAGAAACGTGTACATTGAACCAGTTTCACTTCACTTATATATATATATATATATATATATATATATATATATATATATATATATATATATATATATAGACACCCACTTAGTGGCTTAGTGGTTAGCACCCCCAGGGCTGAGGGTTCGATTCCCGCTGCTCTGTGAGTGTGCATGTTCTCCCCGTGCTCCTCTGGGTACTCTGGTTTCCTCCAAAGATATGCATGGTAGGCTAAAGGGTCCGAAGGGTCCGTAGTCTGCAGTGTGTGAATGTGTATGTGATTGTGTCCTGCGATGGATTGGCACCCCGTCCAGGGTGTACCCCGCCTTGTGCCCCATACTCCCTGGGATAGGCTCCAGGCTCCCCGTGACCCTGTAGGATAAGCGGTATAGAAAATGTTGTTGTCAAGGGGTTTGCTGTCTAATCTAAAAAGTGTGTCTATGGAGACAGTGAAACTATAAACAGCAGAATAAGGAACTATCAGGCACTGGCGTTTTCCTGCGAGGCATTAAGCTTTCAGAAATGCTCTCAGTCCTTCAGTTTCTCAGCAGTGCGAGCCCAGAGCCCAAGCACAAAGAGATCATATTACTTGTAAACAGGACACCAAATCCTCTACCTGATATCCCGTTCTCCTTGGGCAGGGCTTCTATATATTGGCTGTTAGAGGAAGACCTGAGTGCAGGGATTTTCTGATACAGCGTCCGAGGCAGGAATATACTGTGGACCAACTGGCACGATGCACACACACATTTACAGCAGTTTAGAATAGGCAGTGGTTTTGGGAGGTGGGAGGAAACTGGAGAACCCAGAGGAAACCCGCACGAACACAGGGAGGACATCGAACTCGGGATCCTGGAGCTGCGAGGCTGTGGTTCTACCCGCTGCACCAACGTTCCACACGCCAAGTTCTGTATCAGTCAAAATTAACCAAAGCTATACAAAAACCTAACTACAAGTAGGAATCTAAAACTGTACCAAACTGAGATTCTCACTTTTGATGAATGTTTTGAGATGTTCTCTGTGATTTGTAGCGTTTCAGCCAGGCGATCTCGATGGCGACTCCAGCCTATGTCGGGGAGCTGCAGCAGACCTCCCAGCCTCCATCGGGCGCTGTAACCGCAACACCAGGCCAACCTGTTGTTGTCACGACTGCGGCACCTCAGCAGTACCTCTCAGAGCTGCAAAATACCGTGACCTCTGTCTCGGCATCGGCAACCTCTGGCCAGGTCACGCCCCCTCCTGCACAAACCCCGCCCACTCAAGCCCCGCCCACACAGACTCAGTATGTCCCATCTGAGATGCAGAATTCACCCACGCAGTCCAGCAATGCCCAGAACACGCCGCAGTATATTGTGGTTACGGTTACAGGTGAGGTGTAGTGCTGCCTTCTAAATCTATCCCGATATAAGCTACTTACACTGATGTACTTACTGTTGTATTACAGCTATTTTATAACAATCATACTGTGTGTTATAACAATGTCACACCTTTTATAATAACATAGTAATATTTGTACTTCAATTGTGGACTAGCCTTGAATGGAAGCCTGTCAACTTTCTCTGATTTTTGATGATCCAGCTTTCTGTTCTCTGCCACCTCACTCTTTTTTTGTTTCTCTCTTCCTCCAGAGGGCTCCATCCATTCAAGTGACTCGGTTTCGGATTCCAGCCCTCCACCTGCAGTGGTACAGACCGGAGTTCCCACTCAGGTGGTGCAGCAGGTGCAGTCAGCCCAGCAGGTAAACGTACACACACACAAACATACATACTCACACACTGTTAAAGTGAAAGAAAGCATAGGAACCACAGCTGGCTCTAGCTTTCTGTTCAATCGTTCTGTAAAAATAATTTAAACAAAATGCTTTCGTTGATCACAATGCAAAACCACAAAGTGTCTGGTCTGCGTCAGCTTCAAAAATGGACCAGTCAGCCATCACTTCTTTACAGAATGTAGCATCACTTGCACACTTCTTTCACTTGGTTCCCATTGATTTATACGGAAACCACGTTCTATTATGTTCAGGATTTCTTAATTTTCTCTCAGTTAAAACAGAGCAAATGTCAGATAATCATATAGCCTGGTTTAAAAAAAAACAACAACATATTTTCTGTTTTCCTTTATCTTTATTTAAATTATAGTCATTAGTGCAGCTGTAGGTGTACTCACTTTATCAGAAACGCAGCACAGTTGAGTCACAGGATCCCACTAGTTGACTTTCAAGTCGGCTTGCCAATTTGGAAACTAAAGACTTTACCCTATTTAAAACATCAGTGCTTTGCCCATTACATTTCCCTATTAGTTGTTCCAAACAAAAATCTTTCAGACCTTGTGCTGGGCATCTGAAACTGTATTTAAAACAATATATATTTCACTCTTAGTCTTAGTTTCATAGAACCTTTTATTTCCATTGACCTTTTCCTGTTTCTGGGGTTTTATATACACATATCAATTCACCATTCCCCCCAGCAGGTCACAATGGGGCAGAAAAAGGGGCCTAAAGATTGCAGTTTCAGAATTGCACACTTAAGATGATTCTTAGGATTGTCAAGTATCAGAATGAACTATTTGACAACCACTAAACCAATGATTATATCAACCTATTAGAGAAGATCTGTAAGAATAGTAAAGTTGTTGCACAGAAATAATTACACTTGCCAAATCATTTGACGTTAAAGAATGATTTAGTAAGACTGTACAACTCTTCCATGTGTTTAATATAAAATGTTCCTCATTACATGTGCTCGTTTATTTTATATATACTACGTTTTTTGTTTTTTTATTGAGAGTGAGAATAATTATAGAGTTGACTGTATTATAACGGTCAGTGTATCTGCTATGTGCGTTGTCATAGAAACACCCGATTTACAGAGTCCAAGATGATGAACAGCGCTGATAGAATCTCAGAGTCATTATCCTCTAATTAACGTGATTTAGACACAATAACGAACAAACTGATATTTGGATAGAAATATGTACACACACACACACACGCGCGCATGCAGTGGACCTCATTTATGAATATTTTAGTGTATTGTTTTTGCGGGCCAAACTGAATTAAGATTTCTTTCAGCCTCACGAAAGCTGTTTTTCTTTGTACTCACGCATGTGTTGATCAATGCCTAATTGAGTGCGTTTGTGGCAGAGCTGATTTACATTTAGTCCATAAAAGGCAAAAAACCCCCAAACCTTACAAAGAGCCAGAATGACAAATTAGCAGCAAAACACAAAAGAGCGCTAAATCTTCCAGTAATGCAGCTCAGCCACTGCAATGTGTTGGCTAGCGTAAACACAAACTTGTGCTGATGGAATGGCTAGTCTTATTCGTCTTAATTTATAGATTTAACATAAAAACGATGTGTGTAATTGAAATAAATTAATTACAAGTGTCTATTTAAACTTGATAGTCCATGTATAAAGGTGCAGTAACTCATACTAATTATATGATTTGAAGCCTATCAATTAGTGAGTCTTCTTATATGTAAATTTACACAAACTGAGAAGCTATGGATGTCTTTCCAATCTAAATGGATTTTCATGAATACCACATTTCTTGTGTAAAAAAAAAAAAGGCTCCTGTGAACAGTTTCTAAAGAGTTTGTATGCAAATGGTAGTATCCAGCTTGATAAATGGGCCGTTACGTTGTTCAGATTGACTGTGTGGCTGTGATGCTTTTTGACAATACTGTTACACAGCGCAGCCCAGTGAAGGCTTGTTTGTTTCTCAAGAGAGCTCAGTTTCTCTGTATTTTGCCCGCAGAGGTCTGTGGTCCAAGCCACATCTCAGCCTACCAAGACTGAACAGGGCACACAAATGAGCGTCACCAGCCTACAGCCTGTACACTTGACTCAGGAGGTGATCTTTCTCTCACTCACGAGCACATGATTAATTAAGAAAATATTCATAATTCTACAACCTACATGCTTACAGACTGTGCATCATTTTTATTAGTAACACGTGACCCCTTACAGTAGGTGTCTAAACTGGTCTCTGAGTCCTTCCAGAGTCCTCATAGACAGCAAATTATGGGGACGGATATGCAGAGAGAGGAATGGCAGAGAGAGAGAGATGAGTGGAAGGAGAACAGGGCAGAAGTAGCAGTGATAGAGGAAAGGCACATAGGAATATACGTGGACGCTCAGTCTCACTCAGCCAGCAGCAGAGCAGACTGCATGCTGGAATGCACCACACCGTTCCCCATCTTAGCCCTGAACCTGCCTGTGGCTTTGGCCTCATGTTCCTGTCCTTGCTCTTGACTGGGAGCCAGAGCAGCTGCTCTATGCTGATGTCCGCACAGCCACCGCTGCACACTCCTACATGTTTGAGGTGGCCTCTGACCATAGAGTAGGTGATTTTAACAGGAGGAGATGCAAAGCGTGTAGTCTTCTAAACCGTGTATGTGTGTTACTCATTGTTAAAAAGTTTGAGTCCCGAGGTAAGAATGTTCTCAAAACTTGAGAATTTTGAAAATGCTTAGAAAGAGGAAGAAAAGCAGCAAGGAAGGAAGTGAGAATGCTCTTATTTTGGCCAGGATTTTCTAATGTCAGTCTGTGTGTTTTTATGTGTCCGTTTGTGTGTGTGTGTGTGCAGCAGCTGCAGCAAGTACCCGTGCAGCACGTCTACACTAACCAGGTGCAGTATGTAGAGGGAGGAGACACAAGCTACACTACCAGCACCATGTAAGTTTAAAGGCTGAGTGTACACTTGCTTTCTTTTGAATTGTCACCATATCAAAGACAAAAAATATCAAGACAGAAAAATAAAAAAATGGAAAAACATGGCGATACAAAACATATTTCTAGGCCATATTGCTACCAAATATCTTCAAGTCTATTACATCCAGACGTTTAATGGTCTCTGTTTTTCTGTACGTTCTATAGGGTTTCTCAAAAGTTTCCGTACATAGGGGAAATGAACACTTTTTATCAAAATGTAACTTTATTTACAAACATCCTCTGCATGATTCGTGTCTCCCATCTTTGGCTCCGAGTTTGGCAACAGTGTTATGTGTGATGTGTTTGCCATGCTTCCTGTTAAAGTCCATCCCAACCTTGTGACAGCTTCCTGATTCAGCCATGAGAATCATTTCAATACGTCCTTTTTTTGTCAAAGGCATTCTTAAAGGCTGTCTGAAAACAGCCCTGACCTGCTGACTCAAGGCATGGACTCCACAAGACCTCTGAAGGTGCGCTGTGGTATCTGGCACCCAGATGTTAGTAGCAGATCCTTTAAGTTCTGTAAAATGTGAGGTGGGCCCTCATGGATCGGACTTGTTTGTCCAGCAAATCCCACAGATGCTTGATCGGATTGAGATCTGGGGAATTTGGCGGCCAAGTCAATACCTTGAACTCTTTGTCATGTTCCACAACAATGTACTTCCTGAACAATTTTTGCAGTGTGGCAGGGCACAATATCCTGCTGGAAGTGGCCACTGCCTTTAGGGAATACCGTTGCCATGAAGGGTGTACTTGGTCTGCAGTAATGTTTAGTTAGGTGATACGTGTCAAAGTAACATCCACATGAATGCCAAGACCCAGGGTTTCTCAGTGAAACATCGCCCAGAGCATCATATTGCCTCTGCCGGCTTGCCTTCTTCCCATAGTGCATGCTGGTGCCATCTCTTCCCCAGGTAAGCAACGCATACGCACCCGCCGTTCACATTACGTAAAAGAAAACTTGATTCATCAGACCAGGCCAACTTCTTCCATTGCTGCATGGTCCAGTTCTAATGCTCATTCTATTGCCCATTGTAGGTGCTTTTGGTGGTGGACAGGGGTCAGCATGGGCACTCTGACCAGTCTGTGACTACGTAGGCCCATACACAGCAAGCTGAGATGCACTGTGTGTTCTATCATAACCAGCATTACATTTTTCTGCAATTTGTACTACAGTAGCTCTTCTGTGGGATTGGCCCAGACAGTTTAGCCTTCGTTCCCCACATGCATCATTGAGCCTTGGGCGCCCATGACCCTGTCGCCGGTTCACCGTTTGTGCTTCCTTGGATCACTTTTGGTAGGTACTAACCACTGCATACTGAGAACACCCCACAAGACCTGCTGTTTTGGAGATGCTCTGACACAATCGTGATTATCACAATTTGGTCATTGTCAAAGTCGCTCAGATCCTTACACTTGCACATTTTTCCTGCTTCCAGCACATCAACTTCGAGAACTGACTGTTCGCTTGCTGCCTGATATCTCCCACCCATTGACAGGTGCCACTGTAACAAGATAGTCAATGTTATCCACTTAACTGTCAGTGGTTATAATGTTATTGCTGGTGTATATAATATAAACCAAGTATGACATTTTGCTAAAAAGTGTTCATTTCCCCTATTTATGGAGACTTTTGGGACACCTTGTGGTTTGTTAACATTGTTACACTGCCCCCAACTGGACACGCTCATGTTACATGTGATTATATTATGAAGATGTGGGAGTAGTAATCAGACATTAAAAGGCAACTCATGAGGCATACGTATTTTCAGGGCGTTGGGTCAGTTGCACAGAGGGGCCAAGGCTTAGTGTTTTCTTTACAATTGTAATTTTGCCTCTCATCCAGTAGGAGACCCTATCACAAACTGCTTCTTTTATGTGGTTCAAGTGAAGGTAGCTTGAATGAGGTATATAGGGCAGTTTATTTAACATATTGCAGATTTTGGGAAAAAAAAAACATTGTTGATTATAATTCTTGTTTTTTTTTTTTAAATTCTTCTTAGACGTTCCGGCAGTTTTGTGTACACTGACAGTCCCTTGTACACTCAGACCAGTGGTGCTCAGTATTATGAAAGCACCAGTGTCAGTGTCTCCGCCTCCCAGGCTGCCTCTCCTGTGAATACAGGCTTTGTGACGGGGACGGGGCAAATTGTGACCAGTGCCACACCTGGCACAGGGGGTGGAGCCACAGCAGTAATCGCAGTGTCAGGGACTGCCGCTAATGGCTCCGGGGATGGAGGAGGCGGGGCCAACGGGAGCAGTGGCAGCTACGTGATCCAGGGAGGCTACATGCTCAGCAGTGGCGGAGGCACCAGCAGCAGCAGCAGTGGAAACGGCCAGAGTTACTCACAAAATGCTCGCGTCTCCCCGGCCACCGTGAGTATTAGCGAGGGAGAGGAGAATAGCGTGCCGTCTGCAGACAAAAAGGTATGACCGCGGAAAATATTCACAAAGGAGAAGAGCAGAGCCTGACCGCTCGACTACACCTGTCACTCACTCCGCCACCTTCACCCTTTCCAGTATCAGAACGATGATGTGCTCATCGTTCCCTTTCACGCATCAGAGAGCACAGTCAAAGAGCAGAGGGAGTCAGTAAGTCGCCACTGAACCTCTGCCATTAGGTGCAATGGAATATAAAATTTACTGCAGTTATCAAACCTGTTAAGTTTATCATGGAGAAACAGTCTCTGAATACATCAAATATTCATTAATTAAAATGTATTCTACCACAGCACTAGCACAGATTTCCTTCTTTCACTGTGCTGTCATGTTCATTGAATTCAAATATAGAATTTAATCATAACTTCATTACGTTTCATATCATAATTTGCATGAGAGAAGAGAATCACCTTTGATATTCATATTCACTCAGAAGGCCTTCAAACTCGGCTGTTAGGAGAACCACACAAAGCCACAGGCATCCCATTGGTTACATGTTGTTGCATACCCATATTGTATGCGACGGCACGCTGAAAGATATGACTGATAAGCATGTGTGTGTGTGTGTGTGTGTGTGTGTGTGTGTGTGTACATGATGTCATGTAACAGTATTGGTGTATATAGACAGCACGGGATGGTGCTATTGTATGAAGTAAGGTTGTAATGTGCATATATATTCATATATGATCATGGGTTTCACATGTCATGTCATTCTGACATATCTCTGTTAGCATGTGTCTGCATGAGTGGGAAAGTGCATGCGAACGTGTCACTGTGTGTCCTGTCCTTGTCTGTGTGTGTGCGTCAGGTCAACCCTGGGCTCTCTGTCTGAGTGTGCGTGTGGCTGTGTGTGTGTCTCATCCTTGCAGCTGTCCTCTGGCCCTCAGGTGCAGTGGTTGTTGGATAATTATGAGACGGCGGAGGGTGTGAGCCTACCGCGCTCTACTCTCTACTGCCACTACCTGCTGCACTGCCAGGAGCAGAAGCTGGAGCCCGTCAACGCCGCCTCATTCGGAAAGCTCATCCGCTCCGTCTTCATGGGCCTGAGGACGAGGCGTCTGGGTACCCGGTAAAAAGAAAAACATACATGATACATAACCAGCCAATACTCACACCCCCCATCTATAGACATGTATGCACAGGTAGACACATATCTGCTTTGTTTTTAGAGGGAACTCAAAATATCACTACTATGGGCTGAGGATTAAAGCTAGCTCCTCTCTGCTCCGGCTAATGGAGGACCAACAACACCTGGCAATGAGGCAGCAGCCCTTCTCCCAAAAACAGAGGTAATCTATCCTCAATTCTCTATTTTCTCCATTTTCTATTCGCTACGTTGTCCATGAGAAAATATGGGTCGTGGATGCTGCCAGCTTTGGTTTCTGGTGTAATATATCAGACTCAGAGTTAAGATCCATGTGCAGGCGCTCTTCAAATCCAATCGTACAAAAAACAAACTTCCTTTCACAATTCAGATCAAAGCTGGTAACCATTCAGTAATTAAAGTACAGGAAAACACAGTGCAAACAGGGTAGCCAAAGAATACGGCAAAAATGCTGGCAAAGGTTTAAACAATCAGCATAAACAATGAGCAGAACAAGACTCAGCAACTGTAATATTTGGTAAGACTTCACAATGAATTAATGTTCTTTGCATATTTAGAGTCGGAAGTGAACCAGGAGTGTAGCGGAAGAGTTCTGAGAATAAGAGGAATGATGACTAGTTATGTCTTATGTTAGTTTTGTCATATAATGCTGCTAATTTGAAACAGGCTTTTTGCCAAATATAGTGGAATGGATTTTGCACCCAAGCAGCCAAACCATGCCCCTGCTTGGATTATCCAATAAATAAATATACAGGCATAAAAGCCGGCAGATTTCAATCAGAGAACTTAAAGCACTTCAGGAGGCTATATAGGCCATATATATATATATATATATATATATATATATATATATATATATATATATATATATATATATATATATATATATATATATATATATATATATTAGAGATGCACCGATGTATAAAGGCTATTTTTACCTCTATCGGCTGATAGTTTAAAAACATCCAATGATCAGGGCCAATTATAAACTGTCAATCAATAGTGCAGGAAAACACATCGATTTCATGCTGTGTGTAACGATGATGTCTCTTGTGCGGAATGATGACAAAACTGCAGTTTGTAAGCTCTGTAATCTCTGCACTCCTGAAATTTTACACTGGAAGTGAACAGCAACGAAATGGGAAAGGGGAGTTTCAGCATCGACCCCAAACGCCCCCCCAGTGCTACTTGTGCGCTGCTCCTGCGCTGTTCGCGCTGAATTAAAGGGCCAGTAATTGGTGAGTGAATGTGAGTCTAACAGGATGTTTTTTTTAGAATTCATTCAATGTTAATATGAATGAATAACATTCAGTAAGTTAAGAAATCTTACTTTAATCTTCAGAATTTAGTTAATGTGTTAATGTTAATTAGAGTAATGTGTTTTCTGTTTATGAGACCAGTTACTGTGAAACAACTTGTTGAAATGGAGAGAATAAAGTTTTTATGTGCATTTCTTTCAGAATTGTGGAATTAATTATTATTCATTTAAAAGAAGGCATAAAAGGTAGTACTATCGGTTATCATTATCGGCCGATATCACTCTGAATAATTTGTTATTGGTATCGGCTGAGATTTAGCATTGGTGCATCTCTAATATATATATTTATGTTATAGGAATGTAAATATATCTGACTTATGGTCCAAACTGTATCTGTTAATCATAACCCCTCCCAGTACAATACCACAGGCTCATGCTCTGTATCTGCTCAAACTGGTTCCTTTTGAGGAAATTAAACATGCCAACTCACTGATTTTATGCAGCAGCCACGATTTGCATAAAACAAATGGAAATTAGTAAAAATACAGGAAATGGGTATAATGAGATAACAGAGCGAGAGAGACAACAAGCAGAACTTAAATGCATGTGGGAAAAAACCTTATCACAATACAGTCATGATACTCGACTAAAAAGATGGTGTGTGAATAGGGTCTCAGTCACAGCTGGTGTACGGTTGTCTTATGGTTGTTTTATATTAATTATCAGTCAATTACCCCTAATGTCATATCCCTTTAGGTTGAAGCCAGTACAGAAGATGGAAGGAATGACCAATGGGATGTCGTCAGGGGCGGGACAACAGCAGCAGCAACAGACTTCAGGGCTTTCTGACATCAGTGCCCAGGTGCAGCAATACCAACAGTTCCTGGGTAAGAACACACCTAGATTCGGTTTAGACCGGCCATCATTAATGAACAGGTTTACAAAATAATGCAAAATAGTAGTTGCAAAAAATCGGATAATTTGATCAAAGGGATTACATACAATTGCGTGTGCACATGTAAGCCAGTCAATAAATAATTAGATTTTTGGATATTATAAAACACAAGTATGTCCCTCTAACCTAACTGCAAACCTATTGAAAAACGTTGTGATTGTAACCTTTCTGATGCATTTTTAGAAAAGAAATTTTACAGGTGTAGAGTTAAATGACGTCTATAATGTTTAGTATTTCAGGAGCAGCTCTTCTCTATGTGGATACAGTATCTCACAAAATTGAGTACACCCCTGACATTTTTGTAAATATTTGATTATATCTTTTCATGTGACAACACTGAAGAAATGACACTTTGCTACAATGTAAAGTAGTGAGTGTACAGCTTGTGTAACAGTGTAAATTTGCTGTCACCTCAAAATAACTCAACACACAGCCATTAATGTCTAAACCGCTGGCAACAAAAGTGAGTACACCCCTAAGTGAAAATGTCCAAATTAGGCCCAAAGTGTCAATATTTTTTGTGGCCACCATTATTTTCCAGCACTGCCTTAACCCTCTTGGGCATGGAGTTCACCAGAGTGTAGTCACTTTTGTGAGATACTGTATGTGTGTGCACGGGCACAGATGGAGGAAGACCAAAGATATCAGATAATATGATAATGATATACTGTGGATTTTCTGAATAAGCCGATTATTGGCTTTAACCCAATTATCAGTATTAGTAAATTAGCATTATTCATATACAGTAGTACAGTATACAGTAGTATGCCTTTTGCCACTTAATAGTGTTTACCACTTAAATTTACTACACAATAATCTGGTAGCTATCAAATAATCAGCTCATAATTGGATCATTAATATGCATGTATACACACTCAGTTACTGTTTGGAAAAGCCCAATCAAATGTTGAAGACTTTGTACCAGTGCAAAGCCATGCAAATGTGAAAGAGTGAAACATTAGTAAAGAATGCAGGAAATAATGTGTAACAGTGTGGAATTTAAAGACACGTGTTAAGGGCAAAACATAGAAATGAACTCAGTTTTTCCGATTGATTTCCCGTGTTCCTGTATGTGCAGATGCGTCCCGTGCTCTCCCAGAGTTCCCTGAAATTGACTTGCAGGGCAAGCCTTTGCCAGAGGGCATTGAACTGGAACACATTAAGAGCTTTCAGCTACTCTACAGAGAGCACTGCGAGGTAACCCAGCAATCTGTCTGTCTCCAGTCTGCATCTGTATCTGAACGAGACACAGACGAAACCATTTATAGCCAAGTCTTTATATAACAAATTTGATTGTTATTTTTTGATTGTATTTGAAATATAAGCAGACTGTGGATGTTGTGTGGATGTTGACGTGGGCTGCTTTCTGCGTTCCCTCAGGCCATCCTGGACGTCATGGTGAACCTGCAGTTCACACTGGTGGAGACACTGTGGAAAACGTTCTGGAGGTTTAGCGAGAGTCAGGCAGGAGACACGGCCACGCTGGCTGTGTGAGTATGACACACACTGATGCATCGTGTCCTGTTTTAAAGCAAAAGTAAAACATGTAGGCTGTGTAATCCTGGGACTATAAATCACGTGGCTGAAATGTACACACGTTTACTGTGCAGTTATCAGTCTACAAACACATTGGGGTTTTGTAGATTAACAAAGCTACACAATCCAGATGCTCAAAGAGAGAATGTGTAGAAGAGGACTATCACATATGGCTTTGGGTGGAAACTGGTAAAAGCAGGTTACTCTTTTTTAATTAGTCATGATGAGTCAGAGAAGCGGCTACCCAAATCATGCCTGGTGCTGCTGTGCAAGTATGAGCCGGCACTACGTTGGAGCCGTGACTGCGACAATACGCTGTACCAGGGCCTGGTGGAGATCCTCATCCCAGACGTACTGAGACCCATACCCAGTGAGTCAGCTTTTAAACTCTCACTCGTCCAATATCATGCTCATTTAATTGTACTGTACTTGTACTAATAGAAATGCTTCGATACCAGATATCCGATATCGCATGATACCACGTTGCCAACTAATGAACCGATGATGCCTACACTTCTCGTGAGTCAAGGTGTAATTCACAGCACCTTGCACCGATTTTAAGCGACCCCATTTTAAGTGACCACACGACTCATGTCGGCCATCCTCGTGTTTAAACACTGTAACATCTTAAACACGAGGAGTTCACTGCTAGCAGCACATGGTAGCAACCAACATAAACAGAGCTATATAAAATCCTCCATGATGCCGCTGATCGCTGTTGAAGTAGTTTACTCATTTTGCTGTCAGTATCAGAATTAGTATGAACCAAAAAAACCCAAAACAAAATGGTACATGTACTCATTGTCTGAAAAAACAATATGATTGCATTACACTGTCATATCACAAGTATAGTCCAACCTTTTATTATATCAGCTTCTGTAACATCTGTTAATGGATTTAAATGTCAATGGATAAGACATAATTAAACTTTATATTCATGAGTAACACCAATACTATATTTTGAATACCAATTGTATTCCAAAGGTACCAAAATCCTGGCCAAGTACAAGAACAGTGCGATCTTGAAAACTGGAGTTTATATGTTCAGTGATTTCATCTCTATGTACAGCATCATTAATGTGCTATTACAATGGACCACAAAGAGCAATAAGAGAAAGTCTTACTTGTATTTTTATCCAATTTTCAATCACAAGAGCAATGCAGTAAAATGAACAAGCTTTCTGTGAGATTCTGTAGTTTCCATGCTTGATCAGGTGGAACCCAAGACACATCCGTGATCACTTTGGGCTTCATTAACTCATAGATTTTAGAGTTTAAATTACAAACAACTTTAACAAAGTGTTTACAGAAAATGCATTTAGTGCAAACGTGCCTCAACCACCTACTGGCAAACGTGCACTGATTGCTACAACATCCACCCTTAGACTTCTAATGTATAACTAATGTGTAATGGTGGCTTAGAGGTTAGCACATTTGCCTCACTCCTCCGGGGTTGGGGGTTTGAATCCTGCCTCTGTCCTGTGTGCGCGGAGTTTGCATGTTCTCCCCATGCTTCAGGGGTTACCTCCAGGTTCTCTGGTTTCCTCCCCCATTCCAAAGACGTGCAGGTTGGCTGAACATGCAGGTTGGCTGAATATGCAAAGACATGCAGTAGGCTGAATGGCATTACCAAATTGCCCGTATGTGTGAGAATGTGTGTGCGATTGTACCCTGCGATGAGTTGGCTCCATGTCCAGGTTGTCCCCCGCCTTGTGTCCCGAGTTCCCTGGGATAGACTCCAGACTCCCCCTGCGACCCTGTGTGGGATGAACTGTATTGAAAATGGATGGATGGATGGTTTTCTGTTGTTTCTTTACTACAGGGAAATTGGCTCATTGGCTGTAGTTCTCACACGTACCCTACAGATGTAATACATTACAAAACAAAAATAAAAATGTTTTGTTTAAATACTTTTTGTTTAACTGAAAAAAAAAAACAACCAAAACCCAACCTTTGTATTGTCATACAGCCAACAACTCATAAACACTTTCCTCAAGGTTCTGTGAGAGCGAACCAAACAAAACCATTAACTAAATCCACTTCTCATTAATAACGGTTTTAACATAGCGCATCTTCTCTGTTCAGGTGCCTTAACTCAAGCCATCCGGAACTTTGCCAAGAGTCTGGAGAGCTGGCTGACTAACGCCATGATGAACATTCCCGAGGAGATGGTCCGCATCAAAGTGAGACGACTGTATACTTACAAACAGAATCAATCCTGTACAATCGCTAGCTGACCTTTACAGAAACTTCACGTGGCATATGGGTTTACAGTGTACACCTTAAATGAGGCTTAAACTGATGAGAACCCAAAGACTGAAGGGAAATTATTTTTGACGATAGCTGCTTTTCCTCTTCTCTGAGCTCCAGCAGAAAGATGTTGACAGTCTGGTTTGATTACTGTTCACCGTGTTGATGAATTCTTCTCTGGGTTTGTAGGTGACATGTGCAAATGCATTTGCGCAGACGCTGCGCAGGTACACCTCTTTGAACCACCTGGCCCAGGCTGCCCGTGCTGTGCTGCAGAACACTGCGCAGATCAACCAGATGCTCAGCGACCTCAACCGAGTCGACTTTGCAAACGTGCAGGTCTGTGTGTGGGGTCTCACATGTCCCTGTGAAGGAGAGACTATAGAGTGCACAGTGGGCTGTGGATGCAACTTGCAACAGTGGGTTCCGTGGGCCATTTGAAACTTGGTGTGGGACTGACAGTGTGTAAGAAGCAACATATTTTCCATTTACTGTATGTGTATGTACTGACTAACCTGGAAAATATGGAAATGCAGAAAATGCTTTAGATAAAAGTATGCGTATTTTGTTGTTAAGTGAGGAATAAAACACAACAGGGAGTGCATGTGGTATAAGATGATTAAAACACTTGGCATATGCTGTTATAGGAAGATAATCAGATGGGTAGTGTGATGCTGTTAATGCTGTTTCCACCCTGAAATTGATTATTTCCCAATAGAGTGCTGCAAGGATGACGTATTTTTGTAGGCCAACCCGGAAGTTAGCATCACCCTGGTTCCCTTGTCAAAAAACCAATAGGAATTTTCCATAGGCTTTTGGATTATTGCAGAAAATTAGCTCATGACCAACATAAGTATATGATTCTTCTTTGTTATAGATAATCTTCACAAAGGAACACAACTTTTATGAATTTTGAAATCTAAAACTATCGCCAGAGGCTACACCATGATCGCATGAGTTCAACATCACCACCACCAAGCTTCTGACAACTCTTTCAAACTTTATTTAAAAAAAGCATGTACCCTGATAAGGATCCATCGTGCTCTTGTTGTGGATGAATCTGCCCCCCACCTTTTTTGGGAATGTGTCCATATGGCATTATTTTGTTTGTTTATACATACATCTCTTTTGGACAGTTTTGTGGTATAAAGAGGTTTTATTTATAGCACTACAATTTGAACAAAAATAACAACACTACAATTGGAAAATACAATAAATTGATAAATCTCCAAGTTAGAAAATTTGAGTTGGAATAGTTTGCAAGCGCGCGAGTATAAACACAACGAGGTTGTAGTATAGGAGTTTTCCTATTCGCCGCAATGACGTTTAATGTCCCTACAACCTCTGGGGTATTGCGTTTTTAAATCTGTTCATCTACCATACAAGTCCCTGAGCATGTTGGTAATATCCATGGTAATGGTCCATGAGTGTTACCTGAGATGTTTTTACCATAGGTGTCATTTCTGAACATTACATAAACACACCACCTCACACACACACAAACACACACACATACACACACACACACACACACACACACACACACACACACACACACACATCCATCCTGTTGCTCTCTTTCTTTCTGTAGGAGCAGGCCTCTTGGGTATGTAGGTGTGAAGACCGTGTGGTGCAGCGGTTAGAACAGGACTTTAAACTCACCCTGCAGCAGCAGAACTCACTGGAGCAGTGGGCTGCTTGGCTGGATGGCGTTGTCTCCCAAGTCCTAAAGCCCTACCAGGCCAGTCCGGCCTTCCCCAAAGCTGCTAAACTCTTCCTGCTCAGATGGAGCTTCTACAGGTGAGCCATCCTTCAGTTGCCAGGAAGAAGTTTAGTGTGTCTCTTGTAGGTGTGTTCAAAACTTTCGTTTTACATTTTCATTTCACATTTTATCATGATCATCAAGATAAACTGACCTAAATGTTCAAAGTAAAATCATTCTGTGTTTTTTTTTTTTTTTTTTGGGCCTAATTTCCATAATGACTCAGTTTTTGTGCTTTCGTGCTTTTGAGATGGTTGCATCTCATATATGGTGATATTAGTAAGCTGCTGGGTCAGCACGATCTATCAGAACACCTACAGTGCTCTTTGTCTTGAGCTGTAGTGGAGGGATGGAGCAGCATTCTTCCAAAAGATATACCCTCCATTGGTGTTTTGATGATGCTTGTGGATGTGTATTGGGGAATCCAGGACCCTTTGCAGAGTAAAATTTTTTCCAAGAAGCCTGTTACGATCATAGCACAGATTTCATTTGAACAATTTTAAGAACTACGTGTAACTACGTATCTTCATATGACTTTTTATTAGCTTTATTTTTAGCTTTTTTCATAATAGTTTTTTTTTTTCATTCCTGAACTTTCTACACATTCAGATGTATTAATTGAATTTGCACTTACTGGTATTATTAAAAATATGGTTAAAGTTAATAATTATACTTTATACTTCTGATTTTTAGATTCCCTTTCAGTTTAATTAACGAATCAATTAGTCTTACAACTATGTTAAATAATAACCATAATAACCTTGATATTAGGTGATAGTATATCTCCACCACTGATATGATTTTTAAAAAAAGTCAATACAGTCAAGGATCCATCTTCAGGATATACCTTCTTGACCACCCTATTTTGAGAACCATGGTTCTAAGGGCTCTACTGCACCCAAACCATGCCAGTATATTGTCTCTGATATCATTTCTTCCTTGATTAGTAACCTGTCTCTTTGTAGTTATGAGAGTACAGAATGGATGATGACAGTTTATTGGTCCTGGCAGTTTAAGGGGTTAAACTACAAGTGTGTCCCAAAAGTCTCCATACATATGGGACTATGTTTGCCATGTTGGTCAGTGGATGTTTGTGGATGTCTACTTCTTGGTTGGTCCACAACACTTCCAATATAACAATAACAATATAAACAAAGACATTTTGTTAAAATGTGTTAATTTCCCCTATGTATGGAGACTTTTGGTACACCCTGAATTACAGTAATATTTTAAAATCACTATAATAATAATATTGTACTTGTTGAATATCATGATAAAACATATTTCTCTCTCTCTCACTGTCTCTCTCTCTCTCTCTCTCTCTCTCTCTCTCTCTCTCTCGGCAGCTCTATGGTAATCAGAGATCTGACACTGCGCAGTGCAGCCAGTTTTGGTTCCTTTCATCTCATCCGCCTGCTGTATGATGAGTACATGTACTACCTAATAGAGCACAGAGTGGCCCAGGCCAAAGGGGAGACCCCTATCGCGGTCATGGGAGAGGTATATACGCACACACATCCATGTGTCATCATGCACAATATGAGAAAGTGTCATCATGTTTACTGTAAAGGAAAAATGTCAAGTGTTACAAAAGGTTATCACAGTTTGGTTTTGAGAGTGATTGTTTTTTTGTTTTTTTCTGGTTCTTCTTGTTAGTTTGCCAGCCTTGGTCGCAGTCTTAACACATTGGATCCTGATAAAGGTAATCTGCCTGACAGACACACACACACACACATGGACACACACAGAATACAGAATACGAATCTTTTAAATGTGAAAGTTGTAATTCTTAATCTTGAAAATAATAAAACCATAATTAAAAAACGGCGCACGGTGGCTTAGTGGTTAGCACGTTCTCCTCACACCTCCAGGGTCGGGGGTTCGATTCCCACTGTGGCCCTGTGTGTGCGGAGTTTGCATGTTCTCCCCGGGGGTTTCCTCCGGGTACTCCGGTTTCCTCCCCCAGTCCAAAGACATGCATGGTAGGCTGATTGGCATGTCCAAAGTGTCCATAGTGTATGAGTGTGTGAGCGTTTATGTGTTTGTGTGCCCTCCGATGGACTGGCACTCTGTCCAGGGTGTACCCCGCCCTGTGCCCGATGCTCCCTGGGATAGGCTCCAGGTTTCCCATGTGACCCTGAAGGAAGGATAAGCGGTATAGAAGATGGATGGATGGATAAAAAAGAGATAAAAATTAAACTAAGCTAAATAATAACTAACTGTGTATATATATGTATATATATATATATATATATATATATATATATATATATATATATATATATATATGGAGAGAGAGAGAGAGAGAGAGTAATTGAACTCAATACAATTGAATTGTAATGCAAACTATTCTAAACAATAATTTTACACCTTAATTTCTCCCTTAATGGGTATTTTTTCCCCCCACATAACCATCTTCTCTGAGACAACAGAGAAGTAAGAATGGAACGATTTCATATAATATTTCTCCACTATGAATAATTTTCTGTAGAATGATCAGCTTTTGTGTGCAGAAGACATATCTGATCTTATACTCCAACACTTTCTTTAAAGTCTTGTTAGGAAACTGATTCATTCATGTCCTCTCTTCAACAAACTTACTTACGTAAACTGTAAGAAGTGGCTTTTAGGAACTCAGCATTTGTTCTTATCAGCTTTTAGAAGGTTAGCTGCAGGTAAGAATCGACAGTTTCAATCTTGTAACGTTGGAGTAAAGCTGAAATCCCACACACACACACACACACACACACACACACACACACACACTTACCAGCTCCTTCTCTGTCACATCTGTATTAGTAACCATTCCTTCGTGTGTGTTTGTCAGAAGAGGAGGATGAGGAGGAAGAGGAGAGTGATGATGAGTGTCAGGAATTGGCTCTGCCCGCTGACGGAGCTGCTCTCGGCGACGAATCTTTGGAGCCACCTGTTAAGCTCGCCCGAACCGACCAGAGAGTGCTCTTTAGCAGCACAGAGAACTGAGAAACACACATTCCACCACACACACACACACACACACACACACACGTTTGTTATATACACATAGTAAAAAAACATGCTGCAGTTCACATAACTCTATTGACATATACTTACTCACACACACACACACACATACACACACACACACCTTTAAAGAAATAATTAATGTTTTTTAAACCAATCTCTATCAAATAAATCTGTAGCTTATGTTTGATTACCACAGTCCTTGGCACATTTCCTCGTACTGAGAAAAGAAGAGAGATCCTCTTTACTTGAAACTCGCTTATAATGGTAGTCTCAGGGCAGAAAAAAAATTTCATGAATTTGTATACGCATTTAATAACTGCCCCATAAACTACCCTTTGACCTCCAATATAAGTGACTTTGTGTTCTAAAAGTTGTTTAAGTTCTTTTATCGAGGGGCATGGTGGCTTAGTGGTTAGCATGTTTGCACCTCTGCGGTTGGGGGTTTGATTCCCACCTCCGCCCTGTGTGCGTGGAGTTTGCATGTTCTCCCCATACTTCGGAGTTTCCTCCGGGTACTCCGGTTTCCTCCCCTAGTCCAAACACATGCACTGTAGGTTGATTGGCATCTCTAAAATTGTCTGTAGTGTGTGCCCTGCGATGGGCTGGAACCCTGTATAGGGTGTCCCTCACTTTGTGTCCCTGGGATAGGCTCCAGGCTCCCCCTGACCCTGTGTAGGATAAGTGCTACAGAAAATGGACGGATGTTCTTTTATCAGTACAGCATTACATGCCAAAATGACTCTCTGTGGAATCAAATGTACGCTACTGACGTGTAGATATCCGACTGGAAAACTCTGGAGGGTTCCTCCTGGAGTGCGACACAATCGCTGGCACGATTTTAATGTCACAGGGGCGTGATACAGAGATGTATTAGAATCCGGACTGATAGTAAACAAACACACTTCAATCCGAAAACATGTGTCAGTCAGTCCAAACACAGCGGAGTCGATTTTTTTTTTCTTCGCGCCTCCATGCTGGCACTGCGTCTGCCCCACAGAGCTGTGTCAAAGAGAACAACAAAAGCATGAACAATGAGACACTGGAAATTAGTTTGCGGATGGACTGGAGTCAGAGCCATGTGAGCTTCTGTCTATCAAACTCCTGCAGCCCGTGAGGGTGAAAATGGGTGGAAGTAGGTGCCAGCAGAATGACTGTAAACACGTGCGTGTGTGTGTGTGTGTGCTGTGTATTTCCTGCGGCAGCCCCGCTGTGTGTCGTCTGTGTGTTTGTGGGTGGACTGGGGCCTTCCTGCCGTGCTGATTTGAGTGAACGTGGTGCTTTTCTGTGCGAGTGTGCGTGCGCACGCGTGTGTGTGTGTGTGTATATACGTGTGTATGTTCTTAAGAAATGATAATAGTTGTTTTTGTTGTTGGATATTTTCATGCATCCATTCTCATTTTTTTTTGGTCATTCTCGTTGCCTTTATTGTACACTACCGTGTGTTACATACCCAGTTAAGATTCAGTTTAAAACCTAAAGAGAGTTCACATTCATTTTAATTCTCTTCAGTCCCTTTCTATGAATCCTGCCTTACGTTTTCTTTCCTTTCCTTTAAAAAAAAAGTTTTTAATTTAAATTTTACACTTGTCTTTTTGCACTTTTTTTGTTGTTTGGTTTTGGTGTACCATTCCAGACTTGGTATAGGATTGATAGTATCTGTGTTGTCTAACTAGAGTCACAAAGTGAAGCCCTTCTCTGTGTTAGACTGGTGATTTGCACTGTTTTGTGCACAGTTAATGGTATATTAGTATGTGTATTCAACCCAC
Organism: Ictalurus punctatus; assembly: GCF_001660625.3. Lineage (NCBI taxonomy): Eukaryota > Metazoa > Chordata > Actinopteri > Siluriformes > Ictaluridae > Ictalurus > Ictalurus punctatus. The sequence continues at coordinate 26,584,340 of NC_030417.2, forward strand.
TCCTTTTTTTTTCCTTTTAACAAAACTGCCTACACACTGTTTTACTCAGAGAAAGGGTGTGACAACATCTATTCAATGCAAAGTGGGCAGGCAGTGATGAATAGAGAAGTGCAGTGCTGTTTTAGAAAAGCATTGCTCTTTTCCTCCTAATGCCTCGATTTTACTTCCTGAGATTTCCTCCTAACTCTCAGTAACTCATTTAAAACTTTTTTCGATTCTGTCCTTGCGGTGTAATGAAAACTGCTTCACGATAAATTCGAATCGGTCCCTCATTCTTTGTGGGATCTTACAATCCATCACCTCCAGATCTCAGTTTTCTTCAGCTACATGTTCAGCATTATTTATTAGACTGTATATTTTGCGAGATACCGAAGCAACATTGGCTGCACTCGTGTTTACTTTATCCTGATAAACACAAACCAGCATGTACTTTTCTTTCCCTCACAAACTTCTGATACAAAGATAAAAAGACATATCACAAGATGTTCTGAAGAGCCTTTCAGTACTATAGCCATTTTCATAAACTGCAAGAATTTTCCCTTTTAAGGTCATTTCAGTTTATTTAAAAAAAAAGGAAAAAAAGAAGATTAAAAAAAAAAAAAGAGTGACAGTGTTTTATTAATCTTCTAAACTATGAGGATGATTGTGCCTTTGGAGTAATCAAATGGAATTCAAATGTTTTTAATTTAAGATATGAATAAATTAAGAATTTCTAAAACCGTGAATGTGTCCAGACCTTTGTTCTGTCTCTCATATACAGTCACTGGGCAAAAGTTTTAGGCACCCTATATATATATATATATTTTTAGTACGACCTTTCTTGTAGATTTTTATTTCATTTCATTTCTTTATTTTTCAAGGCATCTGTGCTGTACAGCATTTCTTTGCATGTGCCTAAAACTTTTGCACATTACTGTACCATTGGAAAGCATATCAGTGTTTGAGATCTGAAATGGTGGCAGACATGTTTGTTTCTCTTATGTCAGGTCATGCAGCTTAACAGCATGTATTGCTTCCTGCTTAAAAAACAAAAAAAAGACCCCACAAAGGTGCTTGATTTCAAAAACAAGTTCCTGTCTGTACATGGTTTCTTGAAAAAGCTTGTGTACTCACTGCCTTTGTGGTTTCCTTTTTACATCGTTTAAGGAAGTCAGTAATAAGACTACATCGGTTCCTCGTAAAGATTGCTGAAAAACACAGACCGGAAAACAAGCAGCCATATGTGCATGCAGTAACTAGGTCACCTCAGACATGTGTTTAAGCCTGATTCATAAATTAGTATATGTAATGTGCACCGATTAGCCATAACATTAAAACCACTGATCGGTGAAGTGGATAACATTGATTATCCTGTTACACTGGCACCTATCAAGGGGTGCTACTGTATATATTAGTCAGCAGTCAGTTCTGAAGTCAGTTTTGTTTACTGAAGTAAACAGTTCTCAAAGGTGATGTGATTGATTTAACGTTATTGTTCACCAATGTCGAAATTCTTCTTTGGCTTCTCAAACATAACCTTCGCAACCTTCTCAAGCACCCCCCAACACTGACCACAGGCTGGTTTGAGTATTTCAGAAACTTTCTTATCTCCTGTGATTTTCATGCACAAAAGTCTACAGTTTTGGGTATCAATAGCACGAATCCATGTACCCAACCTTGTGTCGATGCGTCAACAGTTCAGGCAGGCTGGTGGAGGTGGTGTAGTGACGTGGGGGATGTTATCCTGGCACACACTGAGCCGCTTAATACCAGGCAAGCATTGCTTGAATGCCACGGCCTAGCAAAGTATAGTTAACTACCATGTGCATTGATTTATGGCCACAATTTATCCATCTTCTAATGGCAAGTATGATAATGCACCATGTCACAAAGCAAAGGTAATCTCAAACTGGTTTCATGAACATGACAATGAGCTCTGTAACGGCCTCACCACTCACCAGATCTGAACCCTGTAGAGAATTTTTGGGATGTGGTAGAAGGAGAGATCTGCAGAATGAATGTGCGGCTGACATGAATGTGGTGTTTGCATATTAGAAAATTCAAACACTGATACAGAATGACTATCCTGGATGAGGAAAAGTAAAAAAAAACAAACTGGTAAGGATATTGTAAGGCTAATATAAACAAATAAATAAAATAATAACAACAACAATAAGGAGAAGAAGAAAAAAATCAGATGAGCTTTAGGACCTATCCACGTGCACACACACACACACACACACACACACACACACCTTTCTGCTGTGCTTGGAACCAACAGAAGCCTCTGTTACTGACAGTTTGCTACTGCAGACCACAATACGAACTATCATATAACACCCTTTCCTCTCTCTCTCTCTCTCTCTCTCTCTCTCTCTCTCTCTCTCTCTCTCTCTCTCTCTCTCTCTCTCACACACACACACGCATTGGAGAACACACTTTCTACTCTCTACTCACTCTTGCTCACACACAAAGAGAGAGAGAGAGAGAGAGAGAGAGAGAGAGAGAGAGAGAGAGAGAGACTCTATTTCATGAAGACCAGATAATTAAAACAAGTTTTATTGATGAGTTCCTTCAGGAAAATCTCATTTCCACAATTTCCTCACAATTCAGCACAATTCACAGATCCGCCAGTGTCCTTTCTTATTGAAAGACTACTTCTTCAATTTTGCACAGTAGCTACAAGGCTAACAATGTAAGCACATTACCACTGATTATCAAAATACATACTGTATACCATAAATGATGCATTCCCTGATTTACACGTCATAGCATTTAATCGTGAAAGGAAATGCATTAAACGTGTTTCCAATCATGCCAGGAATAAGTGATAAAGGTCTGGTTTTGCTTTTAACGCTTAAAAACAAACGCACAAGAAGTTCTTTTCTCACTTTCCAGTAACATATTAATGAGAAATCTAAAGCAGAAGTTGTGTAGATGGCAAACATTTGACTTAGAATGCAATGCAGCTACATGACACAGTTGTGCTGAGTTACAGCACAGACTTGACTCGGCTATTTAGCAATCTATGAGATGAAATTTGACGCTTTGGAACCTGATCTGTTTGAGAAGATCAAACTGAGTAGGAGGTGAGAAAGCTGGACAGACTAAAGGAATAAATGCCTCTCTTCAGGCAGAAATGAATTCCCACTGGCATCACTATCAGCAGGTAGTCGAACGGCATTGTGGGTGATGTAGTAAACTGTTAGCCAAAGCTAAAGAATGACACTTGTTTAAACTAAAACGGTTGTATGTGAAGCTCAATTATACTTGCCTATGCTGTTTTTGAGGATTTCCTCTACCTAATAGCTTATTAGTTAGGTAGGTTAATTTGAAGACCACAATGTCTATTGGCTTATCAACTACATTTGATGTACTAGGAATTTGGTGTTATCCCTTCATCCATCCATCCACTTTCCATACTGCTTATCCTACACAGGCTCTTGGGGAAGCCTAGAGCCTACCCCAGGGAACTCTAGGAACAAGGTGGAGTTGGTGTTTTAAGTATGAATTCAGGTTGATGTTCACATGGCACCTATAGAGGGCAGTATAGCACTAATAATGAAAAGAAGCCTGGCAATAAAAAGTGTTTAGACCGTGATGTAGCCCTTTGTGTGTGATGTGATGAACTCTGAAGCAGACAGAAAGACAAGAAGAAAGACACTGTTGGAGGTGAAGCTACATTGGAAGTCAGCTGTCAAAGCAGACGCAATCAAAGCAGCGTGCGTCTATAGTGCACTACTGAGATGCATAAAATGTACAGACAGTTTCTTAAGCTGAGATTTATAATTGTACAACTTTTATTTGTTCTCTGACTGCAAGTCAAAAGCACTGATTAAATTTCAATTAGGCTCTTTACATATTGTTTTATAGACCAAATTGAACATTTTATATCATTTACATGTACAAGCGCCACCTAGTGGTCTTCTGTAGTCTATTGTCAGAAGAAATGACTGTAGGCCTAAACACACACACACACACACACACACACACACACACACACACACACACACACACACACACACACAGATACAGATCTTAGCTCATAGGTGTTTCTCTGACCTCCAACAGGTGAATCTGACAGATAAGATAACCCAGACACTCTGGATTTTAGAAAGGGCACAGCGGATGTTCAGTGTTTATCCTGGCGTTCCTCCTTGGTCTTCCAAGAACAGATGTATTAATACTGAGATGACATGACACGTTCACTAAACTCCATTTATCTAATTATGTGACTTCGGTTGTCACCTGATTGCAACAGAGACCGTTTAGGGGTTTCACAGCAACAGTGGTGAATACTTATGCAGTCACTTTATTGTGACTTATGCAGTCACATTATTTTATCTGTACCAAATTCTGCAAGCAATATTTACTTCAATATTATGGGCTATTTTGTGATAGTACATGATGTTAAATCCCAATTAAATCCATTTCATTTCCACTACAAAATGTGGGAAAGTTCATGGGGGGTGAATGCTTATGCAAACTACATGCAAAATACACGGGGTGATCACATGATTTACATGAGTTTTGAGTATCTGTGACATCTCTGGGTTTTTTGGAATGTAATTAATTAATTAATTGATTGATTGATTGATTGATTGATTGATTGATTAATTAATTTTCTGATCTGCGGCTAGTGTAAACACTAGAAATAGCACATGACTGAATCAGTACAAAATGGGCCATTTTGCCAGCCACACACATTCACATGGATGACACAATATAAGAAACCTCTGAATCAGATCTGCTGCCTGTCAACCTGACATGACTACTCCCAGTAGCAGCACACACAATCTGTAACTTTCACTTCCTTTTGGGCCTGATAATAAGTGCTGCATGTCCAAACACTAGCCATCAAATGATTTAAAATGACTACCCTCAAGCAACATGTACCATAAACAGATAAAAAAAGACTGTCATTCATTCTCTTGACGCTTATAAACTCAGCTTGGTTTCTGACACTTCGAAGTCTGTTGAAATATTCTGTAACATTCTCAGATTTTGTCTTATATATTTTTGTTTTTCACCCATCTTTCTATCAGCAGTATGATTCTATTGACAAAAGGGCTTCCTTTTTATATACTGTCTTTCGTAATCAAAAGAACCCAAATTTGAAATGCTAATTCCCATTTACTGTGACACTTCTTGGTGACATAAGGACACTAATTCAAATAAATGAACTATAAATATCCTTGTATTCTTTGTTTCTGAAAACATGATCTAAAAACGAAACATGCTATCAGCATTCATTTCTAAACAGTGCCGCATTCAAGTCTTATTTTTGCCCAAATGATTAAACACAAGACATCAGATTTGCTCATAAAGGGTAAAGAGATGCTTCCACTCATTAACATGGGAGTGTATCTGGTGTTTGAGCCATGCATTTACAACACTCCTTCACTTAGTCACTCACTCATCTATAGTGACTGCTTTATCCTTGTCAGGGTCAGGGTGGTTTTACTTTACTAATCTGTAGGGTTGTATGAGATGTGTTCTGGTTTTGGTCTTGAACGAGAGTTTGTAAAAACAATGTTCTTGTTTTCTTTTTGCATGCACAAAGTTGGACAATAAGTAAATTCCCTTCTTCTAGAAAACATAGCCTAATCATTGGTGCAATGCATGAAAGAAGGCAACTAGCTGAAGGAAAGGTTTTGCATTGAAAAGTATTTAATGGTTCCCAAGACCAGGACTAGCCAAGATTGAGTCAAGAGTCTTAAGGGTGTCGAGGCCAAGTCAAGCTTGAGTCCAAATGAAAGTGAGAAAGAGACAAAATGGAGATCGAAAACGAATACTTTTCCATGCAAACCTTTACTTCAACTTGTTGGTGCACTGCATGAATAAAGCCAACTAGTTGAAGTAAATGTTTTTTTTACATGGAAAAGGATTGGATGGTTTTTGGTCCCGCTCTTGACTCTTTATCACTTTCATTTGGACTTGGCCTCGACCCTCTTAAGACTCTTGACTCAATCTCGGCTAGTCCTGGTCTTGGACTTGACAATTGTGGTCTTGAGTACAGTCCTACTAATGTGTTTATATTTTAGAAAGAGAACCAACTACAGTAAGTTCAGAAGAAAATATTGCAGGTACTTGCAGACAACTGCAGGAATGGGCAGGATTGGTTAAACATGTTTGCAAGAGTGAGTGGGAGTAGGATTACAAACCGCTTCTACACACACCTCTATATGGTACTGTGTGACTACACTACATACAGTATATGACCAAAAGTATGTGAACACCTGACCTGTGATCACATCCCAAATATGGGAGTGATGGTACTTGTTGGTACCTGTTGCCAAAATGTTGGAGGCACACAACTGTATAGAATGTCTTTTTACACCATAGTATTACAATTTCCCTTCACTAGAACTAAGGGGCCAAAGCCTAATCCATCATAACTATGCCACCGTGCACAAAGAAAGCTCCATGAAGACATGGTTTACAAACGTTGGAGTGGAAGAACTCGGGTGGCCTTCACAGAGCCCTGACCTTAATCACACTGAACACCTTCGGGATGAATTGGAACGCCGACTAGGTCCCAGGAATTTCCACCCAACATCAGTGCACAACTTCACTAATGTTCTTGTGGCTGAATATGCAAATCCTCACAGCAATACTCCAAAATCTAGTGGAAAACCTTCCCGGAGGAGTGGAGGTTATTAAAACAGCAAAGGGGGACTAAATCAGAAATGCTATGTTCAACAAGCACATATGGGTGTAATAGTCAGATGTCCACAAACTTTTGGCTGCTGGCTGAAGATTTTTGGTTGGTGGACTGTTTCTCTACCCAGCAGTTTACAAAGCTCAGCAATTGTGCTGTACTTGATACACTCACGCTAGAACCACACACACACATACACGACCATGACAATGTCATTAACTGCTCTTCAGAGAATGATGAACCACTAAACTAAAATCTGGTCAGTGGGAGCCCTTACCATTAAGGAGTAGAGGTCAGCTGATAAATGTCATATCAACAGATAGGCAGTAACAATAATTGTATATGTATAACATGTACTATAAGCTCAGATTATACTCTGCTGCTTTTACACAGTTGCAAATAAAAAGAAATGTGTGAGTGATAAAGAAAAATCTCCAGAGGAATATTGATTTTTAAAAATAATTACGTTAGCTCATTTAAACATTCCAGTAAAAAGCTGATATCAAGCAGTAACCTCTCTGGTTGTAATTGCCAACAGGAACAGTAGTCTGTTCCCAGTGAGCTAAATATAATCATTGGGCCACTCTGTGTCATAATACACGTGATACGGGTGGGGGGACATATTGTACCTTACCTGACCTAACAGAGAAGGGCTAAAAGTCAAATCTATTACCATGTTGATGGTTGAAGTTATGAAGCAGTACTCTATATTGCTCAGTTTAAGCAATAACCCACCGTTTGATCTTTTTAAGAATTAGGAAGAGCAAGAGGTGTGTGTGTGTGTGTGAGAGAGAGAGAGAGAGAGAGAGAGAGAGAGAGAGAGAGGAAGACAAAGAGGAAGAGGTGGAGTAAGTTGGATGAAAAGACAGGCTTGAGGACGTAAGCTGAGATGCTGTTGGTCAATACACCGAGACGTCTGGCTATATTTGGCGGCTCCCCTGAGGTCTGCCTAGTGCAGAGTTTGGCCTTTTTCCCTCTTTCCCCCGGTTTCTGTCAGAAGAACTAGAAAATAATGTCAGCCCACACATGCGGAAGAGTGTGTATTCAGACATCAACACCTCGGCACACATGCCAACCTTGCCGTCTTCTTGTCACACTCTTATTTTTGCTTTCTGTTTACTGTTTTCTCCTATCCTTTCCACTCGGTTCCTTTTAGCTATCTGTTTAATGTGCTTGTCCGGCCTTTTGGCATGTGAAGCACCGTGGAGAGGGAACATATGTTGCTGCTCTCTCTCTTTGCCATCCTGAAATGTGTGGCTTCCTCTGCCTCGTGCCCACCTGTTCCCGCAAGGCCGGTACTAACACTAGTGCTAATCTGCTAAGAGTCACCAGCAGCTACTGCTGACGTGCTAACGGCTGTAATCAACACTGATGACTGACATCAGCTATTGTATCACTCTCTGCAGACAGGCATGGCTTTCCTGAGAAACGGAATAATGGGACCAGAGCAAAGAATGAATTTTCCACAAATTTCAATTCTTTTGCCTGCAATTTGCAGTGCAACACAGATCAATAGAAAGTACGGTGTGGCTGTGGCTCTGGTGGTAGAGCAGGTTGTCCACTAATTGTAGGGATGGAGGTTTGATTCCCAGCCCACATGACTCCACATACCAAAGTGTCCTTGGGCAAGACACTGAACCCCAAGTTGCTCCCGATGGCAAGTTAGCGCCTTGCATGGTAGCTCTGCTACCATTGGTGTGTGAGTGTGTGTGAATGGGTGAATAAGACACAGTGTAAAGTGCTTTGGATAAAAGCGCTATATAAGTAAAAGTAAAAGTGCCATTTAGTATTTACTAGTGGAAGTTGAGAACATGAAATTCCCATAGCATTCCCACTGGAACCTATTGCTTATCAATGGGAGTTCAGAGGCCACTTTAGGAACTTTATTCAAGACATGAATGAACATCACAGTCAATAATGATTAACCTATAATAAGAACCCAGTACAGATTGGACTATATTGCAAATGATAACACATATCCATATTTATACATCTTCATGATGTATTAATTTAATAGACTGATTGTTTATGGATTAAAATGTGTATGAATTTATGTAATTTTATGGATCCATATTACAAAAGGGCCTGTTAAAATCCCATATTCCATGGAAATTTTCCACAATTTTCACCAAGAACTTTCATTTCTTGATTAGTTGTTCATTTTTTAACCAGAAATTTGTTTTAAAAAAGTCATTTTTAGATACAATATTAAAGAAAACAATCCACCCTGAACTGACTTGCATATCAATATGCGTTCTTCAATTGTTCACAAGCTTTTCAGTCGACTTAAACTTCTTTTATTGCATGCTGGTCTATTTCCGCACTTTCCTACATTACCCACAACGCTGTTCCTGTAACGAAACCAATTCCTTTAGTCTTCCTTTTAGTCCTTCTGTCTGTCCATCTCTCTCGCCTCCTCATCTGTAAAAATTGCTCAAACATAGCTTTCACGCTAGTACCATCCTCAATAACTGTGTATGTTTCCATCCACATATTATTTTCCGAATTTTCGGATATCACGTAAAAAAAATGCTGGATGGAAACACCAGATGCAAATAAATGCGCATAAAAAACTTCTGCGCTCAATTGAGGCTGATCATTTTTAAAAATTTGATATAAAGACATGTATTACATGTACATGTAAAATTTGATATAAAGACATGTACTAGGCATAAACTACGATAGAAACATGTTTACCGAATAAATTCGTTGATTCGCATCAAAAAAAGTCTTGTGACTTTGCCTCAACAAATCATGTGATTGGATAATTGGCTCAGAAACGTAAAAATGACAGCGAGCGAAATGTGCCGGTATCCGCGGAAGTGACGATTTTGTTCTCTTGAACACATGGGATAGTTAAAGTTAAAGTTAAACGACTTAAAGTTGCAACTGGGATGGAAACAAAGGCGATGACATCATGCTTGTCTGCTCATAGTTTCTAACTAGACGAGTCGAGTTTTTGCCATAACTCTGCACTTTCAACTTTGTCGTATACAGTAGCTGCAATGCATTCTAGAACATCGAGTCCAACATCTCCACTAATTAATAACAATGAATTACTGCTAACTTCTCACAGAACTAGCAAAATACTTCACCAACCAAACAAATTAACGCCAAAATCACTAAACACCTCGCACATATTTCAATATAAACATATTTAATGTGTTTAAGGGTCGAATTTCCTTTCAATAACTCCACACGTCTTCCAAGTGTCTTCCAGCACTTAATTACCTCCTACATTACAGCCTTCTCTGTTTCTCTTATTAATCATGCACTTTATGGATTTCCACAAATCCTGCTGGTGAAGACTGAAATTCAGAACCATAAATATTTATCACCAAGGACATTGATGAGGTCATTGAGGACATCATGAGTTTCCATTGCAGACAAAGCAGGACCACAAAATCGCAGGAGCGTGTATCTGATTCATGACTGAGGGACTTTAAACCAGACGAACGCCAGGTGGAGAGAAATCATTGTATGGGAAAGGCACGATCAGTTTTATTTTTATGTACCTGGATGATCGTTAAACTCTTGGCCTGCATAAGAGGTCCAGCAGCAGTAGATCTCCTTAATTTCCTTTTGCTTTCAGAGTAATATTGCTGAAAATTATTTTTCATAAGTACCATTTTCAAGTGTGAGAATATGTGTGAGGTGAAGGCTATTTATGTGAGCATGTGTCATTGTGTGAAGAAGAGAAAATGGGTTCGTGAGCGATTGTTCATGCTTCTGCGTGTGTGTGTGTAGTGTGGGAAGCAGAGGGTTGAAATCATTTGCAGGCCCCTCAGGTTTTTAATACATCTACCAAGTGAAGGGAGGACGGAGCAAAGTGAAACCCTAAGTAGTGCTGTGTTACTGCACAGAAGATCAGCACTACACGCATTTCATTAGTACCGTTTTTCTCATATTGTTCTACATAATGGACGCTTTTCTTTCTTATATGAGGGGAGACCGGGTGAATACGTTAAATTTCCTTTCGCCTTTGGTGTCGTTACTGGTATAGAAAACAGCATCAGTACTCCTTATAATAGCGACAAGCTTAATAAAGTGATTATCACACTAAAATTGAACACCTCCTTCGAAAAACTGCATCACCTGCCCATCCGTAACACATCCTTAAAGAAGTCAGACCTGCAATAGAGCTAAACGGGAAGGCTGTCACGAGTTCTCGACACCCATTTGTACCGGCATCATACCGCTTTCACACCTGAAAACACAGCACGCAAATATTCAAATATTCAGCTCGCAAAAAACAGAAGAGAAAACAGATAAAGGTTCAATTATCCTGCTCAGTGACAGTCCTGCTTCTCTGAGGTGTGTTTTTGTCGAGAGCCAAGACAGATCTAAAAGGATTTAGACTCTGAAATCACATGTAAAGCAACCTGGCTGACTGCAATTAAGAGCAGAACAGAAGTTCAAAGGTATAAATCAACATAAGTTAATACAGGATACACATTGTACTTAAAAAAAAAAAAAAAAAAAAATACTGCAGATTCTCTGCCAAAATATGATTTACACACAACTCAATTAAAAGCACTGAGACATCCCTGACAATAAAGTGCAAGCTCATTTCTCCATCTGGTGCTTGTCTTAAACAACGTCTTGGTGATGAATCTGAATAACAACCTTGTGGTTTTATGCTCCTGTCACATGAAAAATCTTGGCCATAGATGATGTACGTTTGCCAAGGGCTTGATATTTATAGCTCTCCCTGAAAAAGTAAATTGTTCTTTTGCTTTGTGTCATTACTCCAGCCTGTTTTTTTTTTTCCCTTAGCCCAAATCTCTGACATGTAATCAATAGCTGTAAGCATTTTCACTTGCTGCATGCACAAATTTAGCCATGTGCAAAGTGTCCTATCTACAGGATGAAGAGAATCAGTTCTGGTGTGTATGGAATAGCTATGGAACGCTTGTAGAATTAAACAGGACCTGTTCAGCATTGATAATTAACTTAATCGTTCAATCATCCTGTTTCGTCTTTACAATTAATCACCGTAATCCTTTAAGTATTCAGTGTGTGCATGTACGTATGTATGTATGTATGTATGTGTGTGTGTGTGTGTGTGTGTGTGTGTGTGTGTGTGTGTGTGTGTGTGTGTGTGTGTATTGATCCATATCTAACAGCATCATCTCCTGGACCTGTTGAGTTGCATCTCTCAAGGGCAGCTGAAGACAAGGAGGAGAAAAAGCAGATATATATATCGATAGAATGTCAGATAACCCTTAAAAAAAACGAAGCAATGCACTGAATGTGTGTGAGCTCCAGAAATATAAGAACCACAGTGTGGGACTTTACGAAGGAGGGAGACGTGTTGGGAGAAGAGAGAATAGGATAAGTGAGAGAGAAACAGAGCAGGATGGGGTGGGGTGGGGTGGGGTGGAGTGGAGGCGACATGCAGGATAAATCCTTACGACATAATGATTACAGCTCACAAGCCCTTGCTCTGACACGGAGTGGACGAGGGCGCAGGATTACGACCGGACACAGTAATCCGCGGGCCAAGACACCACTCACCTCTGCAAGGACAAATCTTTTCTGCATACAAACACCAGTTTAGTAGATACTATAGATGACCTCTAACCTAAGAGCTTGACCAAAACCAGAGCTTTTATTTCTGAGAGAAGTAACGATTAAAAGCTGATGGCAGCTTAGAAGTTACAACCTGCAACAAGAACACAAATGGTCTCAGCCCTGCCCACTGCTCTGTGCCATCTGCCTGCCAGCCTCCATACCTCGTCTGCATCTGGAGTAATTTCAGCTTGTCCTTAATGACAAGAACACAGTGGACGCACAACTGGAGAACAGGTTGTCGAGGTCCAGGATCTTCCAGCAATACTTCAGGGTTCTTTTCTGGCATTCGCCTGAGGGACTACACATGAGCTCCATTTTCGTTCGGAAGAATTTGCCGTTCCTTCGCTCTGTATGGTGGACCGTTTTTGCACCTCTTTGGACTTCCAGATGGAAGGTGAGAACATCCTTTGGACACATGTACACATTATGTTCGTTTTATTATCACAGGTGATATAAATACACACGCTCGCTCCACGTAGTACTCAACTGTCTAGACATCTTTCTATATATGTATTCATTTTACTCTACCTTTCCTTTTCCTCCGTCCGCTCCTTTCCTCTCCCTCCCTCACAACCTATCCCTCCACTCCCTCCCTCCCCTCCTCATCCCACCCTCCCCTCACAGAACAAGATGATGTGACCTTCTGCCAAACTGCTCGAAACCATGCCACCGACACAGCAGGCTCCTCCATCCACTCTGAAATAGACTCAAACAAGTGCGGGAAGCGGAGAGTGAGCTGTACAGAGGGACAGAGTGGGGAGCGAGAGTGAGAGAAAGAGAAAAAGAAAAAGAAAGAGAAAGAGAAAACGGGACATTTGGAGTCACAGAGGAGGAATGTGTTATCAGGAGCCTGGGCTGGATGCAGTTTGTCATTGCAGGTAACTGATCACTTTTCATGCTGCTGGGATGTGTGGAGTGAATATTTAACTACTGCTCAGTGTGTGAGTGTTTGGGATGCGTGCAAAGCTGTCATGTATATTTTTAGACGGTGTGTTCTGTGCTGTGTGAAACCAGTGTGCGACAAGGTCCATGCATTCAGGTGTGTGTACACGTGCGTGAAAGTGCCCTGCTGGATTTGTTAAACAGGTGCTATGTTTGCGAGGGAGTTCATCCACAGGTAGGACGCTCACTGGGACTGTAAAGGATTTCGGATTTGTCTTTATCTCTTAACGGTGTTACAAAATATGGCCTTATTTACAGTATGTCTATATTTATATAGTGGCGTGTAGCCAAAAAGAGACAATTTGTCCTTGCACACCTGCTGTATGGAATAAAGTAGCTGTAATGAGACTAAAAGCAAAGTGAAGTGATCCGAGCTCCGTAGACACTGAAGCGCTGACAAGCTGCAGTAATTACCACTGGTCCACTTATTACTCAGGCGGGAATGCATCCCGATGCGTTTAGGATGTGACCCGTTGTGAATTTACCTAAGGGGCTGTGCGCCATGGCTGAAAGCATTTTATTGTCTTTTAATAAGAACAGGACAAATAACAGGGGATGAGACAGAGAAAAAAAAAGCGGTGAATGATGGATAGAAGGTGAGGAACAACACCGGGACTCACTAAAATTCTGTATGTTTAGTGAGGATGATGTACCACACTACTGAATTAACAAGTTCATGATATTGGAATTATAATATTCTATATGACCTAACCAAAAAAAAAAAAAAAAAAAAAAAAAGAAAAGCTAATCCTATAAATGTTAGATGCATGGCACTGAATATATGTCAGAATTTTTACAACAAAATATTATAAAATAAAAAGTATACATAAATGAAATAAATAAATAAATAAATAAATATATAAAGTTGAATATTTAAATAATTTTTTAAAATTAAAATATATCAAATATATACAAATAAAAAGTTGAAAAGTTGCATCTGCTTTGACCTTGAGGTCAAAACTTTATGGCTTTAAAAAAATATATATTATAGCTCAGAATCTTCACATCATAACTGTCCATAAATTTGATCCTTTCAAGGCGTCAGTTTAAAATGTGAGGTTTATTTTGGTAGGCATCGAAATCAGCCAAGGTCATATGAATGACACAGCAGGAAAAAAGTTTGGGGAAAGATTTCTCATAAGGCTGATCAAAACCATTTCATCCTTACTCACCAACCATAAAGTCTACCTTTCCTGCTCATTCTTCATATATTAACACGTCTCAAGATGGAATTGATTTGATGAAAATGACTTTACACTTCTTTTATCTTCACAGAATGCACCTACTCTGATATCCCAAGCCCAGTGTATGCATTATAACATGTTTGAGCCAATAGATGTGTGTTAATGACCAGTACAGCTCAAACAAAAGGCATCTAGTGAGAAAATGTTCATACTGAGTGGATCAACAGACCTGTAACACTATTAACGGTTAAAGCATAAGGCCAGGCTCTTCATTACAGATGATGTTGTAATGTACATGGAAAAGCACTAAATCAGTAAGGCATTCTGAAGAAAAGTGATCCAATACACTCGTTGTAGAGGGAGTGTGTGGAGTGTGTAGAGTGTACATGTCAGTAAAGAGTAAGAGTGAATGAAGTTTCTGGCCTCCTTGAGTGTGCTGCGGGTGATGGTGCATGTCAGCAAAGAGTTAAAAAAGAGAGGTCTGACCATCCCAGTGTGTGTGTGGATGGAACAGATGCATTGAGCCCAGGGTATGCTGGCTCTACATGGCAAAGAATGGTGCACCACACAGCAGGGTTCACACACACACACACACACACACACACACACACACACACACACACACACACACACACACACACACACACACACACACATTGGAGAACACACTTTCTACTCTCTACTCATTCTTGCATGCACATAGCTAAATGTGGTGTGCTTAC
Source organism: Ictalurus punctatus (assembly GCF_001660625.3). Taxonomy (NCBI): domain Eukaryota; kingdom Metazoa; phylum Chordata; class Actinopteri; order Siluriformes; family Ictaluridae; genus Ictalurus; species Ictalurus punctatus. The sequence goes on from NC_030417.2 coordinate 26,599,402, forward strand.
AGATGAGCTTACACATACACACACACACACACACACACACACACACACACACACACACACACACACACACATCAGTCTTACTATCTCACAGAGGACTTTCCACTGACAGAATATCTAAAAAAAAAAACAGAATAGAAAAGGAAAAATAAAAACTATTTTCCTTTTGGGAACCAGCCAAATGTCCCCATGAGGTCAAAACTGTCAGGTATTACTATTCTTGTTATGAAGTGACACTTTATAGATAAAGCGTATATGTATATATACAGTAGATACACAGAGCACATACATAAAGTGTGTGTATATAGATACATAGATATATACAGTATTTGATTATATATTCCATATATTTTACACTTTTACTGTATATCAGAACTGATATGTACGCTTCACACACCCCATCCACAAGTACACTGGATGATTCTTCATCTATATACTATATGCATATATAAACACGATTTTTTTTTAAAATAATGGTTTTTAAATAATAATAATAATAATAATAATAATAATAAAAACACTGAAAATGTCTGTACACTTTCCAAATTCCGACAAATTCCGTTTGTCTTACTCTCACAACGTCCCGATTTGCACTTGACATCCATGTCTCACCTGAAGACGGTGTGCTGAGTGCAGGTTACATTTTCGACTCTACTTTGTGAGTGACAGCTCTGAGAAAAGGACCAAAACTCAGCTGACTCTATGTTCGTTGACCTGAAGGAACAAAATCAAGAAATGAAATCAGCTGTCAAGTGCAGATGTTTAAACAGATTTTAGTTTAATCCTAGCAGACACTTGACTATGAATATACATGCAGCAATATACAGTACGTGCCAACACACACACACACACACACACACACACACACACACACACACAAACACACACACAGTGCACATAGCACTGGGGAACAATATTGATTCAAAATGGCCTAAAGCACATTGCCTTTGTGGTAGAGTTACAGTTCTAGCTGTGGAAGTAAAAGCAGTTAAGCCGGTGATGAAGCCAAACAGACATCAATATGACCGCACAAAAATTCCACTGCTGTGTACAAACAGGGCGACAAACAACCATTTAAAGATTCGCCGACTTTACTGGCTACTCTGACACCAGCTCCAAGTCTTGCCTATAAAAGCTGTCACGCCTGTGTTTGACTTCCAGATGAATGACTGATACATATTACTCGGCTCCAGCTCATCTCAGAGCCGTCTCCTTGTTTCCCCACAAAATGACCTCCAGCTCTGCATCACAGCTTTAGCTGATGCTTTGTCAGCGAGCTGCCACTAAGAGCCCATCGTCCTAATGAAAGCTTAAACAATTTAGAACCAATGTCCCAGTGCAGAGCACTTTACATACACAATCAGCTAATAGAAATATTACACCTATATAAGGAAGTGTTCGATATAGCAAAGCCGATCATATAGAAGACACAAAAGAGGGAACGAGAACATTTAATTAGCCTGTACGGGCTAATAAACACACATTTAATTAGAAATGAGATGAAGATTGGATTGGGTGACAACCCTTAGACACACACCCAAACACACACACACACACACACACACACACACGAACACACACAGAGCTAAACAGCCAATAAAGATTGGATCAAGGTCATGAGAGTGCTCTCATATGAGCAGCTCCACAGCCATCATAGATCTCTTTCTCTCTTTCTTTAACTGATCATCAGCTGGTGTGAAACAGGGGAAAATAGCAACTTTCCACAGAGGCGAGAATATCCGAGTCTCTCCAGTGTGATGTGCGAGAGCGTCATAAGCAGGAGCTCCAACAAACCGTCTCCTTTCGCGCACTAATTCTCGCCTTTTGCGTGTGTGCGGAGACTGGAATGTCCCACATGTCTCCATTTGTATTCAGGCTGGCAAGCGAAGTCTGCCGCTCTGTCCACTGAGGAAAACAAGAAAAACTCTGCCAGACTGTTGACCAAAAAAAAAAAAAAGGATAGAAACAAGGGAACATTAGGAACAAGCAGGTTAGGTCAGTCTCCGGACAGCAGAATCTGTCACTAAAAACAGAAAAAGAAAAAACAGCTAAGGAACCACCTCTTCCGTGAACACCTAACTAACCCCTAACCTGCCAACCCCACACTATCCTAAAAAACACCTACTCTGGCTCTTACACCTCTACTCTGCACCCTTTGCTTTTCTAGAACAAAATTATCAATCTTGTATGGTAGCACTACTTGTATTGTTCTCCGCTTGATATTTCACTTTGCTTGTATTTCCTCATTTGTAAGTCACTTTGGATAAAAGCGTCTGCTCAATGAATAAATGTAATAGAAAAATGTCTGATAGAAATAAAACACAATACGGTGTACTGTTATATGAAATGAATCAACGACAAGGTGGTGTGATCGTCCAAAGCAAACTTGTCAACGGTTATAATTTTATAAAATTAAAGAACAGCACACTGAACATTTTTTTTTTTACATTTAATGCAGTGGAACATCCACAAAACAAGTTAGTTCCTGTTATCACTTCAGCTGCTTCCTCGTTTTTTTGAAAACACACCTTGTCATGTTATCGACAAAATCCATCCTGAAGACTTTTCCCTGTCTGAAAATTTCAAGTGAAATCCTTTTACAAAGTGCAGACACTGGAGACTCCTTCCAAAGATGCTAAATAAACATCTCACAGAAAATGTCCTCATATCAACAATTATGCCTGGACACCACAAATCCACAAAAAGGAAAGTGTAAAGAACTTGAAATACAGTTCTGGAAATTTGGATAAAATTACACAAGAACAGCTTTGTTAGTTTGTTGCATGTTGTGTAGTTCTTTTTTTGTTTTAAAAAGGAAAAAAAACCTTTAATGAAAGAGTTCCTATTCCATCCCATTCCATCCCAAAGTGAATCCTTTCATGTTTGAGTCATCATCATCTTTTAAAATTATTTGCAAAGTAAGCTCTAAATAAAATACTGTATAATAAATGTATAAATTACGCACGGCACAAAAACAGCTTTGTTAAGACTGTTATAGTCTATATATAGTGTGATGCTTGTATTGATTCATGTTGTGTAGTTATTATTATTATTATTATTATTTATTTTTATTTTACTTTTTTGAAAGAGTTTCTATTCCATCCCATCCATTCAATAGTTAATTGCAAGTATATATATATAAGCAGCATATTTTTGCACGTTTTCTTTCAAAGATGCTACTGCATGGTGGATAGGGAAATTAAGGTCTATAGACATTTCTTCTATACTGTTGCTTCTTATAGGGGATGGGAATCTGGGTTGACATGAGTATGTCGCCATCCGGAACTATTGGAACAGCAATGGCAATTCATTTGTTTGTTCTATACACCAAAGACATTTGGGTTTGAGATCAAAAGATGGATATAAGTTTAGGATTTCAGCTTTTGTTTTCTGGTATTTACATCTAGATGTGTTAAACATAAAATACAGAACCTTTTGTAACAGACCACACAATTTTTAGGTTAACAAAAGTATTGGAACAGATAAGTCTTGAAGTAACGTAATGTAAATAACACTTATATTTGGTTGAATATCCTTTGCTTGCAATAATTGCATCAAGCCTGGTGCTCACTGCCTTCACCAAATTCTTGGTTTCTTCTTTTGTGAAGCTTTTCCAGGCTTTTAATTCAGGCGCTTTCAGTTGGTGTTTGTTTTGGGGGGTTTCTCCCTTCAGTCTCCTCTTCCAGAGTTGAAGTGCATGCTCACTTGGGTTAAGGTCTGGTGATTGACTCGGCCAGTCTAAAACCTTCCACTTTTCCCCCTGATGAAAGGCCTTTGTTGAGTTGGCAGTTTGTTTTGGATCATTGTCTTGCATGATGAAGTTCCTTCCAGTTATTGGCAGACAAACTGTTCCTGTAAACATGCTACCATCATGAGTTCCATCACCAATAAAGATTAGTGAGCCTGTTCCAGAAGCAGTCATGCGAACCCAAGCCATGACACTACCTCCACCATGTTTCACAGATGAGCTTGTATGATATGGATCATGAGCAGATCCTTTCTTTCTCCACACTCTTTGTGGCCTTTCCATCACTTTGGTAGAGGTTAATCTTGGTTCCAGAACTTTTGTGGCTCATCTCCATATTTCTTTGTGAATTCCAGTTGGGCTTTCTGATTCTTACTGCTGATGAGTGGTTTGCATCTTGTGGTATATTTCTGCTTCTGAAGTCTTTCAAATGGTGGATTGTGATACCTTCACCCCTGCCCTGTGGAGGTTGTTGGTGATGTTACTGACTGTTGTTTTTGGGTATTTCTTTACAGCTCTCATAACGTTTCTGTGATCGGCTGTTGTTGTTTTCCTTTACTGACTCATTCGGTGTCTGTTCTTTCAGTACACCAGTGGTTTCATTCCTAATTGTTGTATTGGCTATGCCTGATGTTTGTACAATGCCTCTGATTGATTTCCCCTCTTTTCTCAGTTTCAAAATGGCTAGCTTTCCTCCTATAGACATCTATATGATCTTCATTTTGGCATATCCTTTTTTAACAACAAACGCAGTCTTCAGAGGTGAAAACGAGGGTTAAAACAAAGAGTAGATGTTCATAGCTATTATATTTCGATCAATTGTTTTAAACAATTGTTCTAAAAGGACTCACCTGAGTAACAAGAAACACCTGTCAGTCACATGTTCAAATATTTTTGCTTGCCTACAATTTGGGTGGTCTGATACAATATGTGCTATTTTCTATGTTGTTTAACACATCTACACATAAATACTAGGAAATAAAAGATGAAATTTTAATCTCTCTTCTCATATTCATCTTTTGATCTCAAACCCATATGTCTTCAGTCTACAGCAAAACATATTGATTTTGGCCTTTCCTTCCAATAGTTTCAGAGGGGAAAGTATGTATATGATGAATATGTAGGTACATGCTTTATCTGTGTACCAGCTAACTTACAGTACACCATCAAGAATTTGTTTTGAAATGGTAAACTGCAACCCCATCATTCCCTGAATGTCAATCAGTTTGTTTAAGCACTGCTGTATACAGTTTGAGATGCAGCTCAGTTGCGTACTCAATGTACAGCAAAGAAACAATAATCTGGTGCCAAGGACATCTGTGAAATAGATTAAATAGCAAAGTATTATGTTAATATACAGATTGCCAAGAGACTTTGTGTGTGTGTGTGTGTGTGTGTGTGTGTGTGTGTGTGTGTGTGTGTGTGTGTGTGTGCGCGTGCAACAAATGGGGAAGTTTGATGTCATCTGGATGAGAAGGGATTCTGTACTGGGTGCCACAACTACAGCTTAACCAGGGTCTTATACTGATCCTCTGCTACACGCACGCGCACACGCGCACGCACACACACACACACACACACACACACACACACACACACACACACACACACACACACACACACACACACACACACACACACAATACATGTTTTGCCCCTACACTGTAGTAGACTTGATAAATTTACTTAACCCTTAATTTACTGGCCCTGGAGACTGTGAAAACTTATGCAACACTGTTTTATCTGCTTGACACTTTATGAAAGGTTTATAAACCCTAATCTTGTTTTAAGGCCATGTTTCCTCTCCTGTTAATTGCTCTAGTCAAAATTATACATATGCATTTGATGGTCCATGTTTGTGTATCTATTTACACATAGCAGAGACAACACGTGCATGAATGTTTCATTTTTTGGTGTAGTTTCTGTGTTTTATGCTCATTCACATTTCTGAAATTTCTTCACGGCAAAAGGGAGAGTTAAGGCTTCAATCAGCTTCCATCTACTGTCTTTTAATATGACAACAACAACAATAACAACAACAATAATAATAATAATAATAATAATAATAATAATAATAATAATAATAATAAGTTTTTATACTGCAAACAATGAGCAATTAAAAGAAATAGCAACAAAACATGACAGTAAATGGTTTAAGGTTGAATGCCTACAGCTACTTACAGTGGTGGAAATAAGTATTGGACACATCAACATTTTTGTCAGTAAATATTTTTCCAATGAGGTTATTCACATGAAATTTTCACCAGACTTTGTTATTAACTCAAGAAATCCACACATATAAAGAAATGCAAACATTAAAGTCCATAAATGATGTTATGTGTGATAAAGTGGAATGACACAGGAAAAAGTATTGAACACGCTAACTGAAACTTATTTAATACTTAGTGCAGAAGCCTTTGTTTGTAATGACAGCTTCAAGATGCTTCCTGTATGAAGAAATTAATTGGCCGCAGTATTCAGGTGTGATTTTGGCCCATTCTAAACACATTGTCTTTAAATCTTGTTCACTTGGATTCAATTCAGGTGATTGACTGGGCCATTCTAACGCCTTGATTGAGAGTTTCCTTTGCTGTATGCTTTGGATCGTTGGGAGAGCTCTTTGCTTTTACCCATCATGAGATGGTAACACCATAGTAAAAAAAAGCCTTTTTATAGACCATCAATTTACTAACCCAGCTGATATTAATTTGCACAGATAGGAGGTAAAATTATTTCTAACTACTTACTGATTTCAGCTGGCTCCTTGCCTTACCTTAACTCGGAGAACTGCTTTTTCTTAGTGTGTTCAATACTTTTTTCCTGTGTCATTCCGCCTTATTACACATAACTTTATTTATTGACTTTAATGTTGTGAATTCTTTATATTTCCAAATATCTTGAGTTAATACTGATGTCTGGTGAAAATTTCATGTGAATAGCCTCATTGTAAATATATTTACTGAAATTTTTTTTCAACACTTTCAATACTTATTTCTCCCACTGTGAATGTATATTCTGTATTTATTTAATTAAGTCATAAGACATTGCCTTCTAACTGTTTGCACAGATCAGCAGGTTCCCTAGTGTATAGATCAGGTACATATTCATCTTATAGTAAGTTTTAAGATTGTAATAGATCACCTACTGACTGCCATAATGGCACACTTTATAATTACTTTGCATATATTTACACAATAAGACTTACACAATCATTAACGGTTCTCAGTTTCTGCTGTTCAGCAAAACATTGTGCTGCAGGAAAGAAGATGGTTGTACCTTGCACCACGTAAGAACTTCAATAGAAATGTAAAATAGTGTTGTTGTAATGCTATAATAATGCCTCAAAGCTCTTTCCACATTAAAGGCTATGAAGCCCAGGTGACGCATTGTTCTTTCATTACGTTTGCAGTCTTGATTTGAAAACAATGTGTAAAATTTACTCGGAATCAAGCATGATCTCTGTATTTGTTTAAAGTGTGATTGCACTGGAGATCTTCCAAGAAGTAAACAGACACTTTAGTCTTATGGAGCATTTTAAGCAGTCTCATTATCCATGTGATGATGGGGAAAAAAAGAACAACAACTGATTAACAGCCTGGGACGAAACTATAGTTTAACCCTTTGGGAGACTTAGCTGCCAGTAAGAATGCAGGATGTGAAAACAATGAGGAAACAGGAAGAGCTCTGCAGCTGAATACAAAAGGGTTTGTGTGTGTGTTTGTGTGTGTATGCTTGTATAGAGAAGATCACCTCTCTTCAGGAAAAATGGTATGGTAGGTATGGTAGGTTAGAAATCAATTATTGTTCCTCAAAGAAAAAAAAACCCATAAGGTTAGTTTCTTCAAATATAACAAATAACACTGGCACTCCACTGCAATGGAAAGGGGGTCAATTGGGGTTTTAAATTCTGTTCATGGTGAGAGACTATCTTTCACTGAGTGCTGTTTCTCTCTCTCTCTCTCTCTCTCTCTCTCTCTCTCTCTCTCTCTCTCTCTCTCTCTCTCTACTACATTTGTGGCCTCTCCAGACTTCTCTTTTTGCACCATCGCTAGCAAACTGACATTTCCCCCCCTTTTTTGTCTAAGGAAACTAAATTACTGGGACATTTTGCATTGGAATAGCCCATATATTTAACATCCACATATAACTTAATTGCACACTGACCTTTGTATTCTGAAAAGTTAAGCTCATTACTAGTAAATCTGTCTGGAAGGGAAGTAAAAGGATTGCAATAAATGAACACGTATCAGTGTGCACAAAAAAGGTGCTGTATCAGACGACTGCTTCGTATTTTGACCACCTGTTCATTTTCTCTCCTGTTTTTATTTTCCATAGAACTTTATAAAGTACATTTTTATATGAACAACAGAATATAGGTTTTTTTAAAAAAAAAAATCATATTTAGTCAACGTTATCCTGTTTTTGTTTTTTTTGTCAAGTTTTAGTTGACTAAAACTAACTCGGGGGGAGCACGAGTTACAAAAACGAGCACTATGAAAAAACATGGCAACATTGATGGTACACTATTAAAAGGTGGTAAACTGTGAATGTTACCTTAAGGTGCTAATCCTAATCTAACCTGATCTAACTTTGTTAGTGTAACCTAATGTATTTAGGTTGATTCAGTGATGATTAATATTTTTGACTTGAATAAATTCTATTCATTTAGATGTTACCACATTTTTAAAAACTTTCTGTGAAGCCAGTGTTTATTTCTTCCGGTGCCTTTTCACATAACTAACAGTAGTCAGTAATATTCCTCATCCAAACAGTTATTTTCAGGCTTATGCTTTCAATGTTTAGGACCTATTCAACATAATTCAATGAGGTAAAAATATTTAAAGAGATATTTTACTCAAATTAAAATATTTTCATCATCCCCATATCAGTAGACACGCTTGTTTTGTCTCAGACTTAAAGGCTGCAACACACAACAAAGGCACAATATTATAATACTGACAAACACTGACAGTTTTATAATATTAGTAAGTACAAAAAAGTTGAGAGTTACAGTGAATGAAAGTTTTAGGACTCTTCCAGTTTACAGCTTGGACTGTTAATCATCCGGGGCTGAGCCCAGATTCTTCTCTATCAAAACATACTTCTAAATAAAATGTTTCCATGCTTTTGCATGTGAGGGCTAATTGCTTAAACAATGTGAAAACTGTACAAAAAGTTGGATTTATAATAAAACTTTTCTCGGGTGTTATCACTGTTTGCAGGACTACCAGAGCGATAAAATATAAAACCGTTTGGTTGTCTAACATGAGACAAGGATAGTTTGGTGTTGTTAGTCAAGGGGAGGCACAACTTAACTATCATTGTATGGGTTTAGCTGCTACAGTGCCATACAAAGTACATTAGCTGTCCTTTTGCTCTGCTCATATCATGTTTACATAATGTGCAACACATATAGACAGCTTTACAGACCTTGTTTTCCTGCTCAGCATGAGAGGATGTTGGTGTTCCAGTTACAACCCCTTTACTAGAAAAAAAAATACAAATAAAAATCTACATATATCCATTTTCCCCTCACTCTGATTGTGTGAGCTAGCACTGAGTCCATGACAGTTTTATGTTGTGGTTGATGTTAGAACAGACCACAGCATTATCCGTCAAAAATTAGAGAAGATTTACCTAGATCTGTGTTACGCTGACCAGCGTAACACATTCACATAAATACTCAGCTGTAGTCCATGCCAAAGTTCTTCTGGGTGCCATGAAAAGTTCAGCTAAAGCTAAAATGAAGTAAATGAGTGCCAGAGATGGTTTGAAGTCTGTGGACAGTTTGTGGATTCTTTACTGCTGTGCCATCTTTTTTTTTTGTCAGCTTTCACGCTTAGAAAAAGAGATTACAAAACAAATGCAAATTACTTGGGTGACAGAAAGATTAATGGAACAGTTTAGGGGAGAAGAGATGAATAATATGGGACCTGATGGCTCTTAAACAGAGGCTGGAATAGCCTATGGAAATAGCATTTTCAGTACGGTGCTTCAGTCTGGTATGGTCAATGTTTTGGCACCAATTGTGTTGAACTTCAGGAATAATAGTGTGGATTTAACTCTTCCTATGAAACAGACAGAGAGCTTTTAAGATGATTGTTTTAGATAATGATACAGTTATCTAGAAGTGTGCACTAGACTGTATTTTAATCCCATTATTGCCTGCTCCCGAAGGGCTTCTGACCATTCCCGCCCACTTCTGCAGACACTCTTGACGAGTTCCGGCCTCTCTCGTAGAAAGTTGGACCGTTCTCTCCTGCTTCCGCTGATATTTCTTTTTGCACCTTCACACAGTATTTTGTGATAAACTTTACTGATGATGAATGAATGAAAGCAGTAAATGCAACACACAGCACTGGAGTGAGCAACATATACAGTGGATTCAGAAAGAATTTAGACCTGTATACTTTTTGCAAATAATTTTTTTAAAGAGATTTAATAAAACAAAGATTACATTTCAAATTAAATAAAATTTTCAATCATCAATCTACACAAATCCATAATTAAGGTATGTTCAAACATACAGCGACTCGCAGCGACAAAGCAACCGGAGACCATTCATTTCCAATGAGAGCTGGCAACTTCAGGCAACTAGATGTGGCCATTTCCAGTGAAGTGACAAAGTTGAGAAAAGTTTAACTTTATGCAAATTTGGAGCGACTTGGTGCAGCGACTACCAATGGGAGTGAAGACGGTAGAGCGCACGTGATGAGTGAACCGCCATGCTGCCTGCGAGTCCGAATTGTTTTGTTGACCCAGCCATGCCAGCGCTTGTGCTTTTGCCGCAGATAGATGGCTGCAATGGCAAAGAGCACACACTGCTTCTCCTTCATTTCATAGGATATGATGCAAATATATAGATTGGTGAATTTTAAATGCTCTCCCTCCAGAATGTTTCATTTTAGCAGCAAGAAGACTTGATTTGTTATCAACAGTGGAATGCTAGTTGCGCTACCCACTGATAAATGCTACTACTGCCAACCAGTAGTAGGAACAGCTACTGGCGACTTCATAGTACAGTGACTGGTAACTTGAAGCGATAAAATCTCTGTGTGTGAATATACTTTTACAAAAAAAAACAAAAAACATGTTTGCAATGCATTAAATATCTCACTTAGATAAGGATTCAGAGCTGTTTTCAGTAATTTGTAGAAGCACCATTAATATGTTCTCATGTTAATGAACATGGTCTTTCTTTGTCCCCCAAGCTTCATCTTTGACTCCCCTCTTCTACCAGCATGAAAAAAAACCCTGCTCTTGTTTTTTGTTGGGTTCCATGGAATCCCAGTCTTGCTGCATCCTGCTACAGTAACATTGCAACTCTATAATGAAAAATTCTAATGAAAAATCCAGGCTGATCAGCTACCAGCTGCCAAAACACAGGTTGCACTTTTTTTTTTATTTTTTAATTTTTTTAATTTTATATGATCTTCCAGCTATGTTATGACTAAATTGATAGATAAATGTTTGAGAATTGCCCCACTTTGTTATTTTCCTAAAGACAACTTATCTATAATGTTGAATTATTAGTAGTTTCCATCTACCAGTTTGACCTGCTTGACCTCTGTTTTGGTAGCTGGTAGTCAGACCAAGCTGGATTTTTCAGCTGAGGAGTCAGTTACTATAATACTTACTACACATTGTTTACTGTTAGACAGTATTGCCCTCCCTACCACTGGAGAATTTCATTTATCATTCAGTGTTTTCTCAATAGCATTAACGCTAGGTTAAGCAAAATTCAACATATCACTATATAAGCTGAAATGGCAGAAAAATGATAATGACAGTACTTTCTGGCTCAGAGGATATCATTATACAACAGAACAACATAGTAGATATAAGAAATGAAATAGAACTGTAATGAAACAAACCTGCCTTTACAGTATCCTCAACACTGCTGGGTCTTCTCATCATGTCAGGAAGATCCATTGTAGCACGAGGAATGGGTGAGATATACAATATTTACCAACGTGTCAATTTGTGTGTAATTGATTTTAACCTGTTATTTCTATAGTTTACTTTACAATAGGGATGTAACACAGTGCCACTATATATATCTGTATCCGTCAAGTGCTTCAAATATTCATGTTCGTATATGGATTTACACCAACAAGGTTTTTTTTTTTCAAAATAACGGTGTGCCAGGACTGATTTTTTAATTCCTACTCAAGGTGATAGTATTTCTGATAGTACCTGCCTGCGAATTTATTGGTTCTATTTTCTAAAATCTAAACAAACTAGTACCCTAATTAAAACCACTACTATCCTAACCAGGTTACTAAGGATGAATGAATGAGCACTGTAAATGTGCTGCTGTAAATGCATCACTCATGTTTATGTAAGTGAATGTGGGGTTTTCTTGGATCTTCATATATGACTGCTTGCCTGCATGAAAGTAAAAACCCCCCACTCTCATGACTTTTTTTCGTTGTATCCTGCAGGGTTCCCAGTCCCAGGCATACCTCTACATGTGATATGAAACTTTCAAACAAACAAACAAACAAACAAAAAATGGTGTGCACACTATTCATATTAGCATTTCTTTAGAATACATTATCTGTTCAATCCAAATAATGCATTTGTATTCAGTTACAGCACTATTTTACAGTAGTTAAAACATTAGTCATGTGTCATGTGTCATGTCCAGGTCTGCAACTCTCATGATCCTCAGCCACAACATCACCAAAGTCAAGATTCTATCCCCACTCAAAATCACTTTATTACTAATGACACCTAATAACCTGGATTCTCAGTGTTACTTTGCAAAATCTTGTGCCATTATTGTGCCTGTGTTATGTTTACTACTGGTTTAGCTTTGTCTAGTTTATGCTATTCACCTGCCTCAGGTATATGAGTATTGACTAATCCTTTGGCTCGTCTCCTCCAATGGTGTTTATAAAATCAGAAAACCTGCATCTGTGTCCATCTGTCCACTTTTTGACACACTGCTAATATTTACTTTCTCTGCTTACCCATGTAAAATTAATTCTGGTAGAATAGTGCTTTAGGAGCATATCTGAACTGGTTTGTCAGAGGCAATGATGGACAGTTGCATCATATTGCCAGAGGTGATCTGATGACAAGTAGACTTAAAAGTTTTGGTTTAAAGATTTGTCTGTGTCACAAACCACAACCTAGATTCAAAAATAGAGGTGATCTGATGTGATAGGATATGACAATAATAATGCTGCTTTGGGATGTTTTGTTCAGATGCCAAGCCAAGAAATTACGTTTTGGCCTTCTCTGTCTACATTACTTCTGGAAGGTTGGCCAAACCCAGCTATTAAACTGTGCTTGCCTAATCTATAACTGAAAATGTAATTAGCATAACAACACTATTGTCTCACGTCTCACCCTCCTGTATGACAGTTTTAAATTGACTTTGGGCATATATGTATTCTGAACACGAAAAGCCATGACATTGTCCAAGTACCAAATATTGTCTATATTCTGTATTATTCATAATGCATAAAATTTTAAACACCTATAAGAACTTAAGATTCTTGGTAATGCATAAAGGTATCAGAAACTTTATTTAATATGATGCCATTCTTGTGCAATAAAACCAATACATTTGATGTTAGACATATAGGTAGAGGTTCTGAGTTACTGGATTATTGCATTGAGGAGATATTGCATTCCTTTTTTTGTTTTGTTTTATTGATATTACATTTGAAATGTGTGGATATGCGATCTGAGTGTTAAAGGAGTCATATTATGCTTTTTAATGTTTTCCTTCTCCTTTAGTGTGTAATGTATCTGTCTGTGCATGTATAAGATATGCAAAGTTAAAAAGCTCATAGCCTCCCCCAAAGGGATTTATTCTAACTAACAGAGAACACTGCTCCAGACCTGTCCAAAATACCCAAAAAGTCCAGATATTACTTCCGCAAATGTCTACGTCACTATTTGCAATATTAGCATAATCCCGCCCAAAGGCAGCCACGAAGAAAGAAGGCGGGGCTTCAGTTAATTGTTTGACACCATTTCATGGAGAACTTGTGTATTTCATTGCAAAAGCAAAACCCCTTTGTTTGGCCTTCCAAAAACGGACGAAATTAGGAGTCTGTGGTTACTGTTTATTTATAACGCTGTTCCCAAGCAGTACAACCCAAAAGTTTGCTTGTGCACAGCAGGTTTTACGGAGGACAGCTTCTTGAGCCTGCAATAATGTACAGTATGCAACAAATGATGTGTTTTTTGAACATTAAAGCATGTTAACCTATTCTGTTACACCCACTAAACAAAATAACAAACTTTTAAAAAACGTTTAAAAAGCAAAATATGACCCCTTTAAGTCAAACCCTTGAGAAAGTGATTCGAAATCGAACCGAATTTGCAATAACCCAATTCAGCTAATTCATCCCAAGTTATTGAAATACTCAGTTAAAGTATTCAATGGGTTCTAGAGGTTAGAGTTAGAGTTAGTCTAGAGGTTAGAGTTTAATCTTACAAAAAATAACATTGCTGCAACATTACCCCACCCCAACAATCCACCAACTGCAGTGTTTTTGGGGGCTGTGAAAGGAGACTGAAGCATAAGGTTTACAAATATTTGTATGATATAGGGATGTAAACCTCAGGCTTCCACATGATACAATTTCAATTCTTAAGGCAACAATTTGTTATTTGACAGTATCACTGCATTTGATATGATATTACTATATATGATTCAATTTAGTAGCCTCTGATCAATATATAACCAACTTTGCTCAGAATCTGGGGTAAGCTTACTGTCAATTCACAAATGATAATGATACAGAGAAGGGCTATTTTAAGCATCAGAGTAATGGGTAAATCATCTTACCCAGCCTAATTAGACATCAGTTTAAAAAGCTGAATTATTTTTTACACACCATTTGTCTGGACATTTTTGATAACATTCCTTTGGCAATCAGTTATAAGCAATAATAATTGACAATCACTGCCTTTTAAATGATTGCTTTGATCCAAATCATCCAATTGTTTCACCCATACTACACTACCCACTTCCCCACCATGCTGGCCTATTCTAAAAAAAAACATCCCCTGTTTGCTTCAAAATGTTCTTGGAATGTCAGTCATATATAAATTAAATCTGGAAACGTAAGTGTTACTGTTAACTACAACTAAACGTGGTGCATCAACAGTGTAAAAAAGTATATAAAACAAACATATTTACAGATGCAGATAATCTGAGAGATTGACATTATTAGAATTATCAAAACATTATTAAACCATAATGTTAATATATATATATATATATATATATATATATATATATATATATATATATATATATATATATATATATATATATATATATATATATATTGCTAACCTAATCTTAAGGTAAGATGCTAAGAAGAAAATGAAAATAATTATAAGGAGAAAAATAGGTATGTGGTGTAGTAGGTTGGTGACTGTAAATAGAGTAACAGTTGGTAGGTGACACAAAATTGTACTGTTGCTTTCCAAAAATTAGTCCAGTGATTAAGGGTTAAGTTTTATTTGCATTGGTATTGTTATTATTTAACCTGTATTTTACTGAATTATTAATACAGTAAACTTTCCTTGGGATGATAATTAAGTATAAACATTCATGTCACTACATTTCCACTGTGGCTCAGTGACTATTTGAACTTTGGCTACATTAATACACTGGTTTAACATTTATGTGTATCTCCAGTTTATGAAAAACCCCAGAACCTGTATTCAATGAGATTTCTCTTGACGTCTGCTTCTCATCTCCAACTCTCCCACTAGAGGGTGGTAAACCAGCAAGCTTAAGGAAGAGTACTCAATCTGTAGTTCTGAGCAATTGAGATTTGTCTGTCTGAATGGAGAAAATGTTCCTGTCCTGTCCCATAATTTGAGAGTAAAAAGATTTGTATCTTTCATTTTGAAATATGCACTGATATTAGAGCAGGAGAGACGGACATTGCAGAGAGCAGTTTGTGGAATGTTGGGTGCCAAGCTTGGTTCTTTGACTCCTGCTTTGATCTAATCTGGGCTGTGTGCTCTCAGGCCAAGCCGTACTGCAAAAGAGCCAAGAGCAGGAGAGAAAGACACACACACACACACACACACACACACACACACACACACACACACACACACACACACACACACACACACACACACACACACAGAGAGAGGTCACACATTTGAAAATTGCTACTGACAGAAATTGGGGATAGGCAGAGAGAATGACACAGTTTTAAGCTCTAAGGGTGATAGTGAGAGAGAGAGAGAGAGAGAGAGAGAGAGAGAGAGAGAGAGAGAAGGAATTGGATACATGCAGATTTGTACACTGGATTACATGCCTAGGGCGAATAAATTTAAGATGGTGGCATGTGAATGCAATTTAAAAGTGAGGAGAAGATTATAAGGTTCAGGAACACTGTATGACAGTTAGTCTTGGTTGGTACCAGCCTCACTTGTTTGGTTAAAGGTCATGTCTCTTCAGCTACAACTTCTTGACCGGTTGTAAATTATGCAATTTTAAAACGTTTTTATTTTTGATGGATACAATTACTTTTTGGTAAATAAAAATTACGACTAAGCACTAGATACACACAGTGGTATCCGTCAAAATTAGTATCAGTACTAGTAAAGTACAATAAAAGCTGAAAAGACATTTAAGGCAATCAGTTTTGTTTAAAACTAATAACATTTAACCATTTTCTGACATTGGAATTGATATTATAATAAAAAAGTATCTCTATTGCTGAATGTCTCATTTCTGTTTACCTTACATTACATAAGACATACTGACAAAGTATTCAGTTCATTCATTGATGAATCATTCTATCACTCTGTTTAATAATAGAGTAATTTCTTCACTTAGTCGACTTTCAGAATTTATCCTACACTCCACTCTCCTCTCGTGATTAAATGTGTGGAGAATGTATGACACATAGCACCAGCCAGGGAGAAATTAACCCTCTTTTTGTCTTTTCATTATTAACAGTGTTTGCAAAGTCAACCTATATAAAGATTCATTCATTCATCTTAAGCTTTTTCCTGGTGAGGGTCAGAGTCTATTCTGAGTTTATCACGAGGAAGTTAATACACCATGGATGGGACACCAGTCTGTGGCAGTTCACCATGCGCACACACATTCATACCCAAGGGTAATTTAGAGTAAAATTGGCTATATTTCTGTTCTCTGTCAAGGTCTCCTGTATATGATGCTAATTATCCAATTAGCCAGAAATCTACTTCTGCTGTAATCATAAAGACTTTCTTTTCCTAATATGCTCATACTGAACATACTTTCAACACATTTTGTACTATTTAACTTTATAGTATACAGTTGTAAAATAGTAATGATTTATAATCCCACTATTACCCAAAAGAGGATGAATTCGCTTTTGAGACTGGTTCCTCTAGAGGGTTTTTCCTCAAGTTGTCTCAGGGAGTTTTACCTTACCACTGTCACGCTAGGGATTTAGATCTACATACAGCATTATACAGCCAGTAACCTGATCCCAGGATTGCCAGGCAATGCCAAACTGCTGCAGAATCATGCAGCTTATAAAGATGTTATAGTTGCAAAATGTCAAGCAACTAATTATGACTTGTTGCTAGAGTAACATACAAATTTTTAAAGTAATGTAATGCAATCATGAATAAATATTAGTAACATTTACTTAAAGAAAGTGCTTGTACACAAAACCTGACATGAACCTGCATAAACATTGATCAAATCTTAGTCCAACAGGTGTCAGCTGACATAAATACTGCTTTAGTTATTTTCGATGTGAAGCTGACATAACACCTGAGACAAGTGGCAGATTTATTGTATGTTGGCATACAATAAATGCTTAAGTTGCTGACTTTGCGCTGACATTACAACTATAATAACTGGCACGGGCAGCTGTGGCTCAGTTAGTAGAGCGGGTTGTCCACTAATTGTAGGGTTGGCGGTTTGATTCCCGGCCCATGTGACTCCACATGCCGAAGTGTCCTTGGGCAAGACACTGAACCCCAAGTTGCTCCCGATGGCAAGTTAGCGCTTTGCATGGCAGCTCTGCTACCATTGGTGTGTGAGTGTGTGTGTGAATGAGACATAGTGTAAAGCACTTTGGATAAAAGTGCTGTATAAGTGCAGACCACTAATAACTGTAGCTCAGTGCACATCTGCTATCTTAGAGTAACATAATGGTGACGATATGTGAAACGTCAAAAGCAACCTCACTCTAATTTAGAGATATGGAAAATATTCATAACTGTCATCACATGTCATTGTATTGATGTAAGTATTCATAAAAATTTTATGAGCAGAATTATACCTCACTTGGCAAGCGATGCCGTATCATAACAATTATCGCTCTGACATATCACTTCTGCACTGAGCTACAGTCAGTTATCTTGACAATATAACATAAGCTAGCCCAGAAAGTGTCCTAACACAACTTTATGTCAACACACATCTATTTTACTTGATTCCAAATTGATCAAATCAGACTTTATGATAGCGGACACCTGCTGGAATAAGCCTTTATGAATGTATATGTAGGTTTATGCCAGTTATCCCGAAAGACCTACAAAGGTGTCATGTAGCCTATAAACACTATCTTTAAGTGAAACATTACCTTTAAACAATCCAATGGAAATATATATCCATCCATCCACTCATTTTGTGTACCGCTTATCCTACACAAGGTCGCGGGGGAGCTTGGAGCCTATCCCAGGGAGTTCAGGGCACAAGGCTGGGGACACCCTGGACAGGGTGCCAACCCACCACAGGGCACACACATTCACACACTACGGACAATTTGGAAATGCCAATCAGCCAACAACACATGTCTTTGGACTGGGGGAGGAAACTGGAGTACCCAGAGGAAAATCCCCTGAAGCATGGGGAGAACATGCTAGGTGGAGGCAGGATTCGAACCCCCAACCCCAGAGATGTGAGAAAAATGCTAACCACTAAACCACCATGCCCCCCAATGGAAATATTAATAATAGAATTACTTGTATTAACAACGACTTTCATTCATTCCTTTATTCCTTCATCTTAGTAAACACTTTATCCTGGTCAGGGTAACAATGGATTGGGAGCCTAACACGTGAACACTGGGTGTGATGTGGAGACACACCCTGGATGGGACACCAGTTCATAACAAGGCATTACGCACACACTGATTTGCACCTAGGGTGAATTCAGAGTTAGCAATCTACCTACTGGCATGTGCTTGGAAGTTGGGAGGAAACCAAAGAACCCAAAATAATGCTTTGTGGACATTTGAGAGCATGCAAAACTCCTTATAGAGTTCAGGGGATGAGCTCAAGGGACCCTGGAACTGTGACATGGCAATATTACCTGCTGCATCAACATGGCGCCCAACAACCTTAACAACCGCATAGTCATAGATAAAACAATATTTTTGATGGGGCAACTTTCTACATGTGTTTGCATGGACATTGAACCAAGCCTGTGGGAAAAAAACAGGATCAGACATTCTTCACTTTAGAAAGTTCTTCTCATTTAATTTTAAAGCTGGTATAAGTATATGAGCGTTAAGCTTGGCCTCTCTGTCACACTTGATAAGGTGATACCACTAGGCCATGGGCCATGACAGGAAGGGGATTATGGTGGATTATGCAGTGTCTGGCCCTTAACACATGGTAAATTTGGTCAGCATGATAAGATTAATCTCACTTCCACTCAATCTGAAACTAAAGCAACAGGATCTCTTTAACCACTTGCTTTGGATTCTGATAGATATACATACCCTACGTTCATCTTTGATCTGAATTATGATTATATATTTTCAGACACACAATGTCAGTTTAACACAGTTTAACAGTACTGGGGTTATAGAAGAGTAAGAAGGATAAATAGGTATAAATAAGATCAGTGTGAAAACCTTGTTGAAAACTATTTTGGCTTGCATAAGTATTCATCCCCTTGGCCTCTTAGTTGCTTGTCTAACTTGTGCCCTCATGACCTGGTCAATGTCTTTTGGTGGACGTCTTCTTCTAGGTCACAGGTGTGTCAAATTCTTTACATTTTTAATGGACACATCAAACATAAGAATGGGGAAAATGTGATCTCATTGACTTTGAACATGCCATCTAGAATTTATATAAAATGGTAAACTCACAGGAGTCAGACTTAACAGAAAAGCCGCGGTAACAAACAACTACTCTTTACAATTGTGCTGAGCAGAAAAGCAACTCAGAATGCAGGGCATGTCAAACCTGGGCTAGATGGGCTACAATAGTAGAAGACCACAATGGATTTCACTCCTGTCAGCCAAGAGCAGGAATCTGAGGCTACAGTGGCCACAGATTTTTTCCAATCCTCCACTGTCCAGTTTCTGTGTCAGTAATTGCATGGATAAGCAAGGGTACAGGTGTTCCTAATAAAGCAGACAGTGAATGTATAAACCCAGTTATGGTTGTAACACTACAAAATGTGGAGAAGGGTTGTGAATACTTATGCAGTGCATTGCATATAGAAGCCTTAAACGAGATTAACACTACAGCTGGATAATTCTGACAACACAAATTTCTTGGCACCATAAAACAGTCCATGACCTTTTCATTTTGGAAGATTAGGTCGGACTGGCCTATAAAATTGAGACAAAAAAGGAGAGGAGGCATAGAACCCCATGTTTGCTGTTTAGTGAAAAATGAGATTTTATTTCATGGTGTCCACCATCTGTTGAGCTGTGCTGTTACAGAGTGATGGCTGCGAGTGCAGCTGCTGTCCACCGACAGGGCACAGGGCGAATGCCCCAGTCTGCACGTGCCTGTCTAAAAATATCTCCTCTCCAAGCCACTAATGGCCTCTCATATATTCATTGGATGAAGAACAGAGATGGAAAGGTTGTTGATAAATAAAAAACTGACTACAAAACAAAAGAAGGCTGAGGTTACAACGTGTTATAAAAAACACCCCATTATAACTCTTCAGTGACTTTTTTCTCCTTTTGTCCTCTGTTGGAGGAATAAAGAGCTCTAAGAGTTCTGATCAATATCCAGATATATTAAATGATATGTTTTATTAAATAATGATAAGGCTAATATTTGAATAGGAATATGTTAATACTAATAAATAAATCCATACTGAAGGGGTTTTACAGTTAATTGTGGCCCTGACTGCAAAACATTCGAGAACCTCTGATATATAGGATGCTGTATATTCTTACATTTAAGTTAAAAACGTTTTATTTATTAAATGTAGACCTTTGCAACTTGCAAAATAGATATTGTGTGAATTTGGTTTATGATTTTATGATGATAAATTATATGATCATATGTAATGGTATGGATATACAGTGATTATACTAAACTATACTAAATGTTTATTATAGTAAACATTGTAGGAAGCAATAAAACTTATAAAAAAGCAAGCTATTTGGTATTCAACCTGTGTGTTGGAGGTTTAGAAAAAAAAAATGAAACAAATTTGTCTGCATGAATATGAGTTGAAAATGGTATACTGTATTATAATATGGCTCCTGGGTAGCACAAGAAACATAAAAACTAGCAACGTATCAGTGACTCATTTGAAATGTTAGAGTTTATGAAAAAAATTACAATATTACCAGTGATTCTGTCTGTATATGGATACGGTACTATTTTCACCTTCTGTGATTTTTAGAGTGTGATGTGTTGGTCTGTTTGTTTTATTATGTAATTATAAATTAATTAATTTTCAAATAAATTTGCATACTAAATCTTTAAATAATAATAATAAAAAAAACGGAATGGTGTATTGGCTGTATTTCTGTGCTCTGTCAAGTTCTTTTGTCTATGATGCTAATTATACAATTAGTCAGCAAGCTATTAGCTAGCCACTGGACAGTTTTTTAAGTCACTGTCCCTGGTAAGAAATCATATTGTTCCCACTGAGGCAAAAACTCTCTTATCTTTTTTCCCGCTTCTTTTCCCTGCAGGCAGTAGGCGAGTGAGATGGGCGTTCGTCTAGGCCACCTGAGCGATGCTCTCTGGCCGCCACTGCTGTTGTTGCTGTTTCTCTGTGCCTGGCACTGCTGCTGGGGCCGGCCATTTACGATGCCTGATCCGACTGTGAATGTAGCGGTGGTGTTCAGTGGCTCTGCCTACCAGGTGGAGATTAAAGGACGCCTGAGCCGGGAGAACTTCCTGGACCTGCCTCTGGAAGTGAACCCCATCACAGTGCTGGTGAATGACAGCAATCCTCGGGCACTGTTGACACGCATCTGTGACACACTGGCTGCTAATCGCGTGCATGGCGTGGTCTTCGAGGACAACATCGGCTCTGAGGCTGTGACACAGATCCTGGACTTCATCTCGACGCAGACTTCCGTGCCAATTGTAGGCATCAGTGGAGGCTCTGCTGTCGTCTTGCCATACAAGGTCAGAATTGGGTGCGGATTCCACTGTGCATTTGGTACTGTGTCAGATGTGTATAAGTCAGATTTCTGAGAAAGAGGCCCCAGTGTTCACATGGTGCACATTGTAACAAAGGTTATTTCAAAAATATCTTCTTTTTTGAATTAGACGTGAAAATCCAAGCCCCTGGAAACCCAAGAAAACACTGCATGCTTTGTAAATTCTGACTCTAACTGTAAATTCTCCTCAAACGCAACTACATAAATTACGGTCACAGCTAGAGATGTGTGTTTTTTTTTTTTTTTTAAATCCAGTCTGTGCGGTTATATACTTGCGGATTTAATTGGTGCTATTTCCCAAAATACAATCATACTAGTTCCCTAAATTAACCCACCACAACCCTGACCAGGCTGTTACTAAGGATGCTGCCACATGCTTATGGTGCACATTCTTTGTCTCAAAAGTTTCATATTTTGCTGTTTTTACACTTTAATTTAATTTTTTTATTTAATTAATTTTTTTTGTTGCATTCCATGGCATCCCTGTCTTGACACCTCTACAGTAGTCTCAACTAGATGTAATATGAACCTTTCTGCCAAGCTTTCAAAAATAGAAAAACCCAAATATTTGTATCTGTATTTGTATCTGTTTAGAACTAATTTTGTGTTCATTCCTAATAATGTAATCATACTCATTTATATCCCTAATACAAGCCAAATATAAACACAAAATACCAAGATGTCCGTGGCTCCCAGTGAGGCAAGCAGAATGTCCAATTTGAGAAAACCCTCCATCCAGCACATTGCTGGGGTAATTAGAATGATAATTAACAGAGTCAGGACTGTCGTAATCGTTAACATCCTCAGTTGATGGGCCCATCTTTGGTGACTTTTGGCACTGAGATTAGGACTCACACAGATACAGATAAATGCCCTCTGATGTTTCTCACTATGTGTACTTGCACAAATAATTTACACAAATGAGGTGCATCATATGCTAACAGCAAGACTGTAATCCTATCATTTACATCAGTCAGATAACTCAGATATGGGGACAAATTAAGAACTACAAATTCCACTATGACTACCTTATAACATCTGTACATAATAGGAATGCCAAAAAAAAAAAGAAAAGAAAATTAATACTTGGCCATTGAGGAGCTCCTAATGAGAACTTCAGCTCCCTTCATACTTTATAGTACTACATATATTCAGTTTCCGTCCCACAGAAGCACTACTAAGAGAAAAGTGATTGCACACCAGCTTACAATTCATTTTAAATGTCAAAAATGATCAGAAAAAGGAGACATTTGTAAAACAGACCAATGTGGAATTGTCTTCAGCACCCCACAGGATGGAAAATTATGAGTTTCTTGTAGGTCTCAGCTTCAGGGCCAGATTTTAATTACAATCAAATAAGTACACTCACAGATTACATTCCTCTGAGTGGTAATGCATGTCCCTGTGGAATATGAGCAGTCAGCGTGAAACACAGCGACTCTACCAGCTCCACATGGAGCAGAAAATGAAAATGCTCGCTAGTCTACACATTATATGATGCCTTCCATACTGATAACTGTAAACATGCTGCACATGCATACTGATAACTGTGAACATGCAAACACAAATGCAGCATGATTTTTAGGCCCGTCTGTTAAACTAAGGTCCAGGTATTATATCTGTGTATCAGATGATTTTTATTCAATCAAAACAATCCAAGGACAGTATAATATAAGCAATATGACAATTGTCATTCAAAGCTCAGTTTTATGAGAAGGGAAATATATGTAATAGGATTAAGATAAGATAAGATAAGATAAGATAAGATAAGATAAATAACAAACTTTGGGGAATACAAATATGTTTTGTACTGGACAGATTTAAATGGGTATAAGGTATGTAAAAGGTTTAGAGTGTGAGAAGAATTCATAATTCGACTGATTTGTTGGACAATAACCGATAAATATCCAGACATGGGAGTAAGTGGAAATTGGACATTATGGTCTCCACAACTTCATTAGATCCTAACAGCTGCTCGGGTAATAACACTCTCCCCACTCTCCTCCATATGTTACTCAGGTTTACACCCCTGTCCAATAGCTAAATGGATTTTGGAGATTTGAAAGGGAATTTGGGCATCTGTGAGGTTTCTCTGAGGGTATGAAGTGTCATTTGCAGTGTTATGTCCCTCCCTGAGGTCATTTGCCCTATAATTATCCAATTCTTACAGCCACAATAGTTAATAACCTTACAAATTATAAATAAATAATTATCCCTTTGTTATGTAAAGGGGCATTGTCTCTAATTGTGTTGTGCCACTGTATCCGGTCCCTTAAAAGAAGCACTCTCTGGGTTTGAATCCCAGCGGTGTCACATGCCCTCTATGTTTCTCTTGTCACTAGTCAGAACAGTGGGTTACTGTATGAGACAGCAGAACAGATTATGTGATATATAACAAAAACAAAATAGTTTTGGTGAGAAATAAGCTGATTATAAAACTGAAGGGGGTGACTAAAGTTACTAAGTAACCTAAGTAAGGGAATGTCACATTAAAAAAAAAAAATTATTTCCAAATCACAGATATGATCTTCTATATAGGGGCAGAATCAATACCACGTCTGGTAAATATATCAACAACAACTCAATCTGAAGGTGTGCATCAAATTAACACTTTATATTAAGTCTTCTTAACTGACATTAATGAACATGTTAGTTAGCATGTACAAACCATGACTTTCAGCACTAATACATCATATCATTAAAAAAAGCTATATTAATTGATGATTTAATATAGATTATCCATCCATCAGTGATGTCCAGTAGTAAAATAAAAGAATGATACGTTTAAAACAAAATTGTAAAAAATTTATAGTTACAATTATTGTTATGTAACATAAGTGAGAAGAGTAAATTTCTGTTATCATATATGTTATATGAGCTATAAACAATCTTTATTCACCAGCCTCTCTTTTTTCTCTCTTGCTTGAATTAAATAAGACAAAAGTCTATCATGTGCCAGAAAATTTACTGAAATTTACATAAATGTCTCCCAAGAGAAACATCACATTATCAAATAAATAAATTTGTATATATTCCTCCAGACTCTAGGACCTTGATTTCCAAATAAAATGCAAAATATACTTTCATGTTCCCCATGATTGTGGTTGTGTGTACTGAACCAGACTGAGAGATTAGACGCTCAGGAAACCTTTGCAGGTGTTTTGAGTTAATTAGCTGATTAGAGCTCTTCTCAGGTCAACATTTATATATTATAAATTATTTATTCTAATATTTTGAGATACTGGGTTTTGATTTCCATGAGCTGTTAGTCATAATCATCAAAATTAAAACAAAAAAACGGTTAAAATATTTCACTTTATGTGTAATGAATCTAGGATATATGAAAGTTACACTTTCTGAATTAAATTACGGAAAAAAATTAACTTTTCCACAATATTCAAATTTTTTGAGGTGCACCTTTATACACACACACACACACACACACACACACACACACACACACACACACACACACACACACACACACACACACTTTATTATTACATTAATAAACAGTAATATTGTTTGAAAAGTGCAGAAGTGATATATACTTAATGCTTAATACAGGCATTTACTTACTTTTGCAATTTGCTAACAATATTATGGCTTATTAATGTGTATTAACAACATTATTAATAATGTTAATGTGAACTAATGCAGTAAGAACATTACGTAAAATGAATATAAAGTGTTAGCCAAAATAACATTAGTCACATTCAAATTCAACTGGTACTGTGTTCTACTGTGAAGGCTTATTAATTATTATAGTTTCTGTAAATAGAGCATTGCTGCCTGCGGCTTTGTTGTATATATTTTGCTGCCAGATTGGTTGTTTTTGATTTGTGATTACTGCTGACACGTTACCTGGGCTTCTAGGCTTGGTGTGTTGGTGGTTTATGAAATGTAGCCAGCCATGTCAATCCTGTAAAGTCCTAGTGAAGGCTGCTGCATAGTCAGAAATAAAATAATTTGGGTGACTTATTGTATATTCTCAGGAGATGATGTTATCTGACCTGTCACCTGAGTTTTACTTAACTGTCATCACAGCCTAAAAAGTCTACAAATTTTTAAAAGTTGACAGTTAAAATGACTGTCATACATTTTAAAAAACACTGGGTTAAAAACAAGCCAAATTGGGTTATTTTTAGCTCAATGGCTGGGTAAATATAGGACAGAACACAGTTTGAGCTAAACTAACCCATCAAGTTGGGTTGTTAATTTTGACCCAGTAAATGGGTTGTTTTTCAAGCCAAAGGACGGTTTAATTTTTACAAAAACGCTATGTTAATTTTATTTCATAAATGGGTTACTACTTTCACGGTTATTTTTACCCTCAAATATACATTATAAACAAATATGTCAACATGGTATCTCCTTTATTTATACACAAGAAGGTGTTCAGAAATGTATGGCTAGAGCTGCTAAAGTGGTGTTTATATATATATATATATATATATATATATATATATATATATATATATATATATATATATATATATATATATACACTTTGAAGTAAATGACTCAAATAAGACATATATTTAAGACGAAAATGTCAGATTTTGATCAAAGAGATGTTTAAAATATATTAAAAAAAAAAAAAACCTGAGTAACCAACTTATGATCTAGTGGGCATTACAAACAAGTAAGCCAAATTTAATGTCATGCAAACTAGACTGATATCGCACATTTTTGGTTTTTATATATATATATATATATATATATATATATATATATATATATATATATATATATATATATATATACACATTCATATATACATATACACACATTTTTTTGTACTAGTGTACAGTAATAGTTTTATAGATAAATATATTGATATGTACCTTCACTCTTAAAACAGAGCTCAGTTTAAACATTTGATATGTCTTCTATAACATGTGGGTTTATGAGATTTGCAAAACATTGTGTTCTGTTTTTATTTACATTTTATACAGCGTCCCAACTTTTTTGGAATTGGGGTTGTAATTTTTTACACACCTGCATGTCTAGTTAAGGAAAACACATTTTGTGCTACTTTTAACACCATCAGTGTGTTAGTACACTTAACACATGCTGTGTGTTAAACATTTCCACACAAAGATGTGTTAAAAATAACACCCAATAACACAGATGTGTTGTTTATACTTTTTACTGTACAATTACCCTAAAATGCTATTTATTTATAAAATGCTAAAATTCAACTAAAATGCTCACATAATAAACAAACAATTGCATGAATTTCAGGTGAAATTCATTAAAATCATTTAAACATTTGACAGATGTAAGAATTGGAGTTGATGCATCTTCTTACAAATCTCTCTGCTATCTGGGAAGACAGGAGTCCCACTCCCTTCCATGTGAAAAGCTGTAATAGAGCAAAAAGAGTGTTGGTTAGTTGTTAGCTACAAAATATGAACAAATTCCTTTGGGCTTTAACTGAGAAATTGCGTTACAGAATACCAAATTGTGTAATTTTGGAAATCTGACCTCAAATCTCCTAATGAACAAAATGGCACTGTAGCCTCACCAGGAAATGCTAACTTGCGAATATTTATTTTCCAGCCTTTAGCACCTCAACGGCAATTTTTGCAAAACCTTATTACGTCAACCAACATTACAGAGATAGTGGAAAGCATTACAACCTAAACCCCATCCTCTCTTTTTGTCACGATAACCTTGTGAAGAACTTGTGCCCTCGACATTACTGAGCTAGCTAAGTTCTGTTAGTCACTGACTGTCTGCACCTGTTAACCAGCATTAACATTCACCAAATACATGAAGAATCACGGCTCTAACCCATCCTCCTAATGCTAATTACTAAAGCTTGCCTTGTCCAAAACACCTGCTAAATGTAGTTAACATTAACCCACTCTCTGCATTACATCATAGTGAACAGCTGTAATGCTAGGTTATCGCTAACTCTCAAAAAGGTAATGGGAATGTCTAACATTACAGTACATGATATTCACTTTGATATAATTGAAGTTAATATCACTCACTGAGTTACTGTTTTCCAGTGAATACATTTTCGAGAGCTCCCTGCTTAAATATCACAAACTCGGCCAGGCTTTTTCAGCAGCATTAACACTAAATAGTGATGAAAGCTAACTTACCTGTGTTCATTTTGGTTTCCTCACCTCAAAAACCACTACGTTCACCTGAGACGAATTCCAACTGAGTTGATTTGTCCCAAGGAGCTGGTGAAGCGTCGGGGTGGGGGTGGGGTGCATTGATTGAACTGTCAGTGAAAATGACCCAGCCATTCACCCAGCGGTTGGGTTACACAAAACCACCCAAAAACTACCCAAGACTGAAAAAACAACCCATTTAAATACCCAAAAGGCTCAACCCAGTGTTTGAGAAGAAAAAATAACCCAGCATTTTTAGAGTGTAATAATTACATAATTATTCAAACAATGAATCACATGACTGACCTGGCAGAACTTTGAAATACGACTTCACTCATGCTGTGCTGACGGCACACAGTTTACACTGTATTGAGCTGGCAGAGATAGACGGAGTTTGTAAGTGTTTGAGCAACCAAGGTCGGTGTTCAAAGATACAGCTTATGTGGCACAGCCTTCATTAATGCCTGCCATGGCAGAGCCTCATGGCACCATGACAGTTCTCTCAGGTTCAGGCTGATTAAATACCCTTTCTCACAGAGTGCCACCCTGCTGCCCAGCCTGCCAAAGGAAGAGGAGAATACACAATAAAATCCATTCTGATTTGTGACAAACAGTAACCTTGACTTTATAAATAAATTTCACTTAGTCCTATAATTGGTATAATTTAGCTTGCAAATTGTGTGCAAGTACATCATGAACCAATCAATGAATTTCCTTCACTTCAGTTGTCGTCATAGCACTTCTGTAGACTCATCTCGATTCTACTGTATCGTAGGACATCCTTCTACAAGGATTTATTCTGAATATTTATGAATCAATATTGGATGAGTCGGTATGAGTAATGCATATGTGCAATATCTCCTTTTTTTAATTTAAGCAATACAGCAAGAGCAAGATTGCTGTTGTATTGAATATCGTCACAGATGCGATTAACCTTTCTGCGTGGGGCTCATTATTTATTTATAATATTATTTATAAATGTTGTTACGTTAATGACATTTCTTACTCTGTTTTCTCTGTTGTTATATTTCCTTGCCCAAATTATCTGCCTTTCTGTGCTTGTCATTCCCTTTGACAAAGGCATGGCTTTTGTTTGCCAGTCCCAGTAAAGTAGGCGTTCCCTTTTATTGGTAAAAGTACTTCTTTTTTTTTTTTTTGCACAATACTAAAGCACTCTATCATATTGTATTGTATGACATCAGTGATTGAAAAAGATTGTATTGAATCTTTGGGTGCGTCAAACTTATCTTACCTTCAATGGAATGTTGGTCACCTTTTAATATGTACACTGTATTGTCTTCAGAAGATAAAATTCTCATCCATATAGGAAAGACATGAATGTGTATGCAAAAAGCTCGAGTGAACACTAGTGGTTAAGGACTCCAGTGTGACAGGCTGTTACAGATTGTAGGCGGAGACAGATGCAAGTGCAGATAAAGATTTTAATAACCAAAACAAACACAAAAAGAAGCTATGAACACGCAGCAAAACACTTCAGAAGAGCATAAACAACATAAAGACAAGAACAGAAACAACGGCATGGTGAGACAATTAAAGCAAGACAAAAGTGCAGTGCAAACCGTGGCTATATATATAAGCATAGTGCTTGTTAACTTGAATATGATTCAGGTGCAGGTGGTCATGTGACTGTGATGTAGTGCAGTGGCTGCTGGGAGCTGTAGTCCAGAGTGGCCTCTGGGCTATCCATGACACAAGCTAAAAGAAACTCACAGTCTTATAGTTGCTGCAAAACCTTAACTACTGGCTAACTGAGTAATCACACACTATATATTTACAGTCCTGGCAGTACCGTATGGTACTATAAATATGTGTTCATTTTCTGGCAACTGTTTCCAAAAACATTCTGTTTCACTGTAATAGTTAGATTTTACAATTTTCTCCCAAAATTGGTTTTGGCTATTCCACACCCACCAGCCAGTTCTACCACATCTATCATGTATCATATGACAGCTACTAACCGTGGAGGGTGAAGGCTTCATGTGAAGCCACCCAGCTGAAATTTTTCAAACTGCTGCTTTTGCTGTGTCACAGGGTAGCGTAACACACTATCTGCTATCTGTCCTCTTCCACTTACATGAGCTCAGAGAGGCCCAAGGTTGGCTAGTTTCACGGTGATTGACAAAGAAGAGAGAGTATGCCATCCCACCCACTCAAAGAATACAGACAATTTTGCTTCCTTGGGTCCCAGTTATGGATGGGTGTGGCATAGTCGAGAATCAAACTTACAATCTCTTGGCGAAAATTATGTTACTACTACTACTACTACTACTACTACTACTACTACTATGTGTTAATGTTATTTACATTGATGCATTTACATGTTATCAAGTCACAGCAAACCAGCGACCCCAGTTTCCAGAATGCACCACAAACTACAAACATGGCTGACAATGACTTCATCTCCCAAATAATAACACAGACACGTCCATCTTCTCCTGAATACTCATTAGACACACCTGTTCCCAGTCACACTCACACTTTAAAAGAGACTGATCACGTGCTACACATTTGTAACGTAAACGCTTAGTTGCTCTAGTCTCTGCCATTAAAATGGTAAATAGCACTTTTTTAACCTTAGGGGTTCTACAAAGTGCTTTACACTGGTTCTCATTCACCCAGTCACACACCAATGGTAGCAGAGCTGCCATGCAAGGCATTAACTTGCCATCAGGAGCAACTTGGGGTTCAGTGTCTTGCCCAAGGACACCTCGGTATGTGGAGTCATGTGGGCCAGGAATCGGACCACCAACCCTACGATTAGTGGACAACCCGCTCTACCACCTGAGCCACAGCTGCCCCTGGTCATTACCAAGTCGTTCTATTGTGTTGATTATACTGGTTTTGATTCTGCTTTGCTCTTGACTGTATTTGCCTGATCGTTTGACCCTTGCCTGTCTTTGCCTGGGCTTTAATATCTCATTAATGCTGCAATACCTACATTTGCTTCCATCTCCGCTTCCATTACATGACACATGTCTTCTGACTTAAATTGACAGGACATGGACCAATGTTTGTTTGATACATTTTCAACAGGGAAAGTTATTATTTAATAATACTTATGAAAAAAAAAAAGAATTAGAGATCTAACAGAAAAAAGTTTGTCTGCTAAGCTAGCTAACTCCATAAAACATTAAATACTGTGAACACTGTTAAGAGAGTGGCTAGCTAACTTAGCTTCATTATTCTGAAGAGCACTCCTAATGTAAACCCCACATTAAAAAGAACACATTTCAATTTTTGAATTTTTAGTTAGTTTCAACAACTTACTGACAAAGACTTTTGAAATCACATAGAGAGCCTTAATGTTGGTGCTTAGCTGTTCCTAAATGAAATGAATTTTAAGTGTAGAAGATGTCCTTGTGGCTTTAATTCCCAGTGTGCATAGCAGTTTCCACTATTTTACTGTAAACATCCTCAACGCTAAATTGTATGAGGGTGAGTCAGATGAAAACCTTGGAAGTGAGCCATAAATCAGGAGTGAATCGATAGTTGTTTTCTAGAGGAATCCAGACACTTATTAAGTGCTGGAACACTGACAAAGGAAATGGAGATTACATAGAAAAATGTTTTTAGAAATGTTTTTAAAAAAATAAGTTTTTCATTTGATTCACCCTTGTATAGTGTGTAACAAGAAAATAATGTAAAGAAATGATATATAATTTTATTGATAAAGGCAGTGAAATGAAATGAAATTCCAAATAAATTCTCAAATTACACTGCATCAGGTTGATCAATTACTTAAATTAGTTACAAAATATCACCAAATCTAGCTCATGAAATCATTAAGGATGCTTGAGGTGTTGGTTCAGTCAATAGCAGATAATCAGAATTAACACTGTGAAGCTGTATTCATCTTATATCTTATTTGTGTTGTTCTAAAGTCATGTTTTCAGTGTCCTCACAGGTATCACTGATTAGATGGCATGCAGGAAGCCATGTTAGTCTGACAACATTGCCATTTCTGAGACCTGCCCCGGTAAATAGAAGCTGAGCAAAATTAGCCCACGAACCCATTTTATCCTGGGGATATTTTGCTCAATTACTATGCTGATTAGGGCAATTACAATATGCCGTCATTGCCAGGTTTAATCTCCTGCTTAGCTGAAGGGAAAGTAAGAAGAGTCATCTGTTGTCTCTTAAGAGAATGCAACACATGAAGCTTCATACAGTGTTCTTAAAAATATGTTTTTTTAAAATTATTTGTACATTGCAGTTCAGTTTAGTGAGGAAACATTAGAACATTACTGTTCTGTCTATCGGATCTAATCAGAGCAAGTGTGCATACGTCTGCTCTGAAATGAGAATGAATCAAAGCACATTCTCTATTGCCAGGCCATCATGGATTGATGCATTACTCATGCCACTGGCTGCACTGACAGGGAATAAATCAATGATAGTAATAATTTTTGAGAAGCAGGCACTGGGGATATCAACATAGAGGATAGGGCAGTGTAAATGCAGAGCAATATAAGAGAATGACGTATAACACGCCACAATTTTCTCTTGTGAGTATGTATGCAACCAAAAAAAAGTTATACAACATTGCTTCTCTCTGCTCACCTAAACCTTTTAGGATTGAGACTTACTTACAGAACATTTGTTCTTGGCACATTTGTCTAAAGAGATTCTATGGATTCTAGGTTTCTATGTATAATTGTATGGTTTTTGTTTTAGTTTGGTTTATGATTTTCTGAATTGCCCTTTTGGCTTTGTTTGCCTGAGTTTCTTTTATTGTCCTGTTTAAAAATCTTTAGCATTTCCATATGGAGAGAACCTAATAGATTTGAGCTTCACTCTTTCTCCTCAGTATTCACTCTGATCAAACTGCAGCAGACTGTAACTTTCCTGATGCTTTAAAGAGATTAATATCTCTTTGCATATTCTATTATCTCTGAGCATTGGCCTATTCCAGTTGAATTTTCATTTAATTGGATTTTTGCTCAGACTTCAAGTTCAGGTCTTTCAGGACAAGCATTGTTCATGGAAAGCTTGTGAGTAAAGGAAATAGAGGTCTGACATCCACAGCTTCAGCTTCAAGTATTCCTAACTTTACCTTCAGAACAACAAACATGAAAAAATGTTTTGTACACACACCCACACCCACACCCACACACACACACATTCACAGCTAGGGGCAATTCACAGTAGCCAATCCACCTAATGGCATTTTTTTGTGAGCTGGGAAGAAACTGTTCAACACCACACAGACTGCAACTCAAGCACAGGATCAAACCAGGGACCCTGGAATAGTAAGGCAGCAATGCCACCCAGTACACAATACAGTTTTTCTTTATTTATTGAAGACAAAAAACAAACAAAACGTTTTCCAACACCTATCACCCATGTGAATAACTAACTGCCCCATTAAACTTAAAATCTGGTTGTGCTACCTTTACAGGCAATAACTGCAACCAAACGCTTCCAATAACTGGAGATCAGTCCTTTCATAGCACTGTGGTGGAATTTTGGCCCATTCAGCTTTGCAGAACAGCTTTAGTTCAGCCACGCTGGACGGTTTTCGAGCATGAACTACCCGTTTAAGGTTCTGTCACAGCATCATCAAGTCAGGACTTGACTAGTCCACTCCAAAACTTTAATTTAGCTTTTGAGACATTCAGAGGTGGACTTACTCCTATGTTCTGGATAATTGTCATGCTGCATAATCCAGTTGCATTTGAGTTTCAACTTATGGACTGAAGACTGGATATTCTCCTTTAGGATTTTCTGGTAGGGAGCATGTTTCCTTCAGTTATTGCAAGTTTGGGCCTTGAAGCAGCAAAGCATCCAGGGCTCTTGTCTTCCAAACAGGTCCACTTTCGACTCACCAATCCACAAAACATTCTCCCAAAAGATTTGAGGATCATAAATGTGTGTTATGGAAAAATTAAACCGAGCATTAATGTTCTTCTGGGTTAGCAGTGGTTTTTACCTCTCCATTCTTCAATGGATTCCAGTGTCTTTCTGATAGTGGAGTCATTGACAAAAGTCAACAGTGACCTTTATTGATGCAGGAGAGGCCTGTAGTTCTTTTGATGTTGTCCTTGTTTCTTTTGTGACTTCCTGGATGAGTAGTTGCTGTGCACTTGGAGGAATGTTGGAAGCTCGGTCACTTCTAGGAAGGTTCAATACTTTACTTAGTTTTTCCATTTGGAGATAATGGCCCTCCCTGTGGTCCTTTTGAGTCCCAGAGACTTTAAAATAGCTTTGTAACCCTTCCCAGACTGATGTATTTCATTCACCTTCTTCTTCAACATTTCTGGAATTTCTTTCATTTATGGCATAGTGTGTTACTGGGTAAGGCCTTTTAACCAACTTCATGCTGTTGGAAAAGTTCTGTTTAATTGTTGATTTGACTGAACAGGGTTTGCAGTAATCAGGCCTGGTTGTGTCTAGTCCAGCTAATGCCCATTGTGAATACAGTTTCATACATTTAGGGATCTTTCACACAGGCCCAGTTAGTATTGGATAACATTTTTGCTTCAACCAACAACATTACAATTTTTAACTTTATCAGTTTTATCTTAGATTGTGTTGTAATTTCTGAAGAATTTTAGTATGAGATATGCACAAAACAGAAGACATTAGAAAGAAATACGTTTCACATCTCTCTCTCTCTCTTTCTCTGTATATATATATATATATATATATATATATATATATATATATATATATATATATATATATATACATTTAAATACAATACATTAATACATACATTTAATACGTTAATTTTAATAAAATTAATTCCAAAGTGGTTGTACGTTCTGTATCATACTGTAATGCTTTTATAATATAGAGGCCGATTTTTAGAAATCACTGTTTTAAACAAAGCAGTTATCAAAGCAATAATGCAATAATATTGTTGCTTCAAAGCAATAAGACTGGAAATAATGCAATAATAACATAATGCTTAATTTCTTGTACAGTTAAAGCAATTTAAAATCAGTTTAAGGTCTTGAATTGATGATTTAAATGAAGGATTAGCATATTAAAACACCATAGAGAATAATTCACATAACGGAAATGTAATGAGTATGAGCATGACTACAGATACAATGCAACTGTTATTTTAACAGTCTTCTAATATGCCCTTAAAGTCTTTCAAATTTAGGCCAAAGATCAGTCGGTGAGAAAAGCTTTGTGATTTTTAGAGCATTGAAAGGGGTCATTGCATACCGTGTGGAATAAACCAGAACATCTCTCATTTCCAGTTACATGAGCAGGCTTAGCCTACTTTCACAATGCTCCAAACATTTTCTTTGAAGGACACCAGACACCATGGCAGTAAAACAGCATTATGTGTAATGCTTTGATGCATTGTGAAAATTGTAGAAGTTCAGCCATAATATCAGGTGAAGAAAATCACCTCATGTCATGTGGAACTGAAGTGAAAACAACACAGGACTAAATATCTACTGTACATTCAGCTTTCTACAAACAGCTTCTGAAATAACTTGGATTTTTTTTATATTATAGCATTATTTCTGGATTATTGTATAGTTCAAGTGTTAATGAAAGGTAAAATATGTAACAGGACCAAGAAAGTAATAGAAGATAGTAATGTGTCTGTTCATTAGGCTAAAACCAATCAAGTCCTTGATACAGTTCATGGGAATATGTGAGGTAGCATATATATATATATATTGGAATGGCTATTATATTGGTTTGGTGTGGTCTTTACTCATGATATGTAAATCTCTTTTTCAGGATGACGGCTCCAACTTCCTGCAGCTGGGCGCTTCCATTGAACAGCAGATCAATGGCATGTTCAAAGTGATGGAGGAGTACAACTGGTACAGTTTTGCAGTGGTGACTAGCCAGTACCCTGGTTATGAGGCCTTTGTGGACTATATTCGCTCCTTCACAGACACCTCCTACTTTCTGTGGGAGCTACAGAACGTACTGACTTTTGACATGTCAGCTGATGGCACGAATGACCTGCGTGCACGGCGTCTGCTACAGCAGATCGATGCTCAGGTATTGCTGGTCTACTGTTCATTTGAAGAGGCTCAGTATCTCTTCAGCATGGCCAGAGAGGTGGGCCTGGTTGGACCTGGTTATATTTGGATCATCCCCAGCCTGGCAGTGGGCAACCCCAACCTGCCACCACCTGAAAGCTTCCCTGTTGGCCTAATCAGCATCATCACAGACCGGTGGAAGATGAGTCTAAGAAACAGAGTGAGGGACGGCGTTGCCATCATAGTGAAAGCGGTGGAGAGCTTCCGCAAACACAGAGGATTTGTTCCTGATGGACATGCTGACTGCCAGTCCAGTCCAGGGCAACCAGTAAAAAATGACACACTTTTCAGGTGAGTCAGGAGAGGGAGGGACTGAGCGTGGGAGGTGATAAGGGGAAAGGGATAAATAGAGGATGTTGCTGTAGTAGTCCTTAAGTGCAAAACACATAAGCATACCAAAAAAACGCAAAAGAAAATCAGAAAACACAACAACTCATTGTTTGTAGGGAAACTAAATACACTCAGCAGTAACACTGGTCTACATGGGTGTAAATTGAGCAGCATAGTTTTATTCCATAGTCTCAGTGAGTTCCACTTTAACTCTGCAGTACAATACTAATCAATATATAATCAATGCTCATTGCTGTCACAACAGGAAAATCTATATAACAAATTTAACATATTCACTGACAGGTGAATAACTAAATTTAAATACTAAATATTATTCAAAAACAAATATAAATAATCAAAATAAGCTCTAATACAACTGTTTTGATTTTTCCAAGCTCCATTTTTACTTGATTAATTTCCTGTACAAAAGTGCTTTATTAAACAACATTGAAGTATTAAGATCTGGAGCCTGATATATATGAGGTTTTTATTAATTTATTTATTCATTTATCTATTTATTTTTTATTTAGTTTGATTGGAATTGGAGCATGAACATACAGTATAATCGCATTATTGTCACCCTCTTCAACAGGCCATGGGCTGAATCAATTTTAATTAAGCCTGGTGATTGTCAGCTTGCGATTAAGTCAATTCAGTTGTTAATGAATTTACATCAGATTGAGATTACACTGGCTTTTCACACAGATGACACATAAGCATACATACTGTAGCCAGCAGGCTGATGTCACTCTGTGTGTGCAGCTTATCTTGTATGCCTCAAATCCCCATCCAACTTTCTAAATAGTTACTATGTGGAAGGGTTATCTGGTGGGCTTCATCAGTTAGGCTGTATCATTGTTTTCTGAAAGAGTAAAACAGAAGTTATTCATATATGGTCATTCTCAGAATATGGTGTGTCATGCATGTCTCAGGACACAAGATAATCAGGCGTGAGGAGGGATGGAAGGATGCTTTTTCCTCTCTCACTTGGATTGTGACCTAACAACCACTATCCAAAGTAACCAGTGCAGACCTGTTTGCAGCAGCTAGCTAACCTGTTCTAGCATTCTAGAGGTGCTTGTATTGTTGCACCATTCTATGGATGGTAATTGATTCGAAGAAGGCGAGTGGTCCTACTTATTTAACCTATTTCACAGTGAAACCTCATGTTTTATGGCTCTACATAGGACAAAAAGAAGGAATCCAACCCAAACAAAGCACCCTTTTATTTTTATAAAATGAAAATATTATATGATGATATTTTTCAAAGAGTGAAACACCTTTACTGGAAATATTGAATGTATTGCTGTATTGGAATTTGTATTGATGAGCTAACACTCTCACTATGTTTTTTTTTTTTCAAATCACAAGAGTGTAGGGTATCCCATTTCTCTTTTTTTTATTCCAAAGGGTGCTCAGAAGTACCTTCTATTTGCCCTTATACCTCAAGGCTGTTGAATTCTTGAATCTGATTGGTTAGTTAGACAATGTTCATAAATTTTCTATATCATGGTTCTGACAATAGTGCTGGCTGCAAAGCAACTCATAGGTTTATATTATTGCATTATCATAGGTTAATCAGTGGCAGCACTAAAAATGTAAGTTAGTATTAATTGGTCATAACTTTAATCCAACTTCATACCATGACAGGCCAAAATGCTAAAAAAATTGACTGATTTCTTTTCACAGGCACATGTTGAATGTGTCGTGGGATAACACAGACTTCTCATTCAACAGTGATGGATACCTCATCAACCCTTCCATGATTATCATTACACTAGATCGGGACAGGCAATGGGACAAGGTAAGACTCGCAATATTAAATACATAAATATTACGCTATTTATATTAAATACATAAATATTACACTAATAATGAATTGTATAATGCATGTAAAGTTTTTTTCACAGATGACACTGGAACATTTCAATCAAAAACACAAGAAATATGAACTACAACTGAATTGTAAGAGTAGCAGATGAGTGTTTGATTAGCTTATTCTTTTCATGTTTTCACTGAATTAAGACAAAGCCATCAAGCATTATTTTATTAATATGACAACCCAAAATAGCAACACATGATAAAATAGCCTACACACATTACAATTTCAGCATCAGCCACAGAGCTACAGCATCACCCACACACAGGTTTATCTCCAGACACTTCAGACGGATAGGTACATTTCTTGAGTTGAACTTTATATAGCTGTTTTAACGGTCTGTAGATGAAGCTGTGTGATTTATAATAAGATACCTGAATCAATCAGCACTCAGATCAGGCCTGTTTCTGATTGGGTTGTTTATTTGAGTGAGAAGTCTGCACAATTCTGACAGCATCTATAAACTTTCAGGGCCCCTGTAGAGGCCATTTTGGCTAGAGTGCCTTGGTTGATTAAGCTTCAGTATTCAGCATAACTGTCTAAATCTTGCCATTTAAAAAAAATTACTTATATTTAACATATACACTGATCAGCTATCACAGTAAAACCACATGCCTAATATTGTGTAGGTTCCCCTTGTGCTGCCAAAACAGCTCTGACCCATCAAGACATGGACTGCACAAGACCTCTGAAGGTGTGCTGTGGTATCTGGCATCAAGATGTCTAGCCATCACAATTTGGCCCTGGTCAAAGTCGCTCAGATACTTATGCTTGCCCATCTTTCCTGCTTCCAACACATCAACTTCAAGAACTTACTGATGACTTGCTACCTAATATACAGAGCCCTCCACTAATATTGGCACCTTTGGTAAATATGAGCAAAGAAGACTGTGAAAAAATTTGTCTTTATTGTTTAACCTTTTGCAGTTTTGTTAAAAAAAAAAATTCACAAAAATACTTTGCTCTCATGAATATCAAACAATTTCAAAAAAAAAAAAAATCTTTGTTAAATATAGGTGTACAACAATTATTGGCACCCCTATGAATTCATATGAGAAAACTATATTTGAAGTATATTCCCATTTATATTTTACAGATTTTAAGTACACCTGGTTGAGTAGGAACAGGAAATTGTTCAACCATGACTTTCTATTTCACAGGCATATAAATGCCATGGCCATCTCAGTCCTCTGACTTGAAACCATTGAAAACCTGTGGGGTGAACTGAAGAGGAGAGTCCACCAGCGTGGACCTTGAAATGTGAAGGATGTGGAGAGATTCGGTATGGAGGAATGGTCTCAGATCCCTTGCCATGTATTCTCCAAACTCATAGGGATTTTTTTTTAAACAAAAGATTTAAAGGTTAAACAATACAGACAGTTTTTCACAGCTTTCTTGCTCATATTTACTAAGGGTGCCAATATTAGTGGAGGGCACTTTATTTATTCATTTAAACCAATAATCCCACAAGGTTTTTTCTTTTACACACTAATAAGAGGCTAACATTCCTTTCAGTGTGCATATTGAAACTTCATAAAGTAACTTTTATAGCATAAAAAGCAATAACTTCCAGAAAAATGGATAAGTTGAAGCAGGAGATCTACTCCACTTTTTGACTTTCTCAGTTTTCATTTCCATTGTGTCCCTTGGGGCAGAGTCCATTCTCTTGACTCATTCTCTCTCTCATTCACTTGAGAGATGCTGAGTCCTTGATATTGCTCGCTCAGATCCATCTCTTAGCTTTGCTGCAGACTGATAATTCACTCCACACTCATGTTGTGCTGCAGAGGTCATTTATTAGGCAGGTAAATCACCAGATAGCTCTTTTCAAAAGCTCTTTGGCTGAAGGCTGACGATGACTCGCTCTTCATATTGGCGTTCACGTAGTGACCTCTTTTTCACCAAAGACCTCTTTTCAAAAAAGGCGTAAAAGTGACCTCAGGCATGTGGGATAATATTAAACAGAGAGTGAGGGACAGTCAGATAAGGAGAAAGCACCAGAAGTTGAACTTGGGTTAAGGCTCACATCCTGCATTGTGATTTAAAATTAACAGAAAACTGTTAAAAAAGCGCCTTTGTCTTTTAAAATGACTGCTACATAGATGGAACGTTTTATGAGCTAGATAACACTGCAAAAAAAGTATCGATTCCCACCGTGGCCCTGTGTGCCCACGGCCTGGAGTTTGCATGTTCTCCTCGTGCTTCCTCCCGCAGTCCAAAGACATGCATTGTAGGCTGATTGGTATGTTCAAAAATGAATGTGTGTATGATTGTGCCCTGTGATGGATTGGCACCCCGTCCAGGGTGTCCCCCACCTTGTGCCCCATGCCTCCTGGGATAGGCTGCAGGTTCCCTGTGACTCAGTAAGGATAAGTGTTACAGAAAATGGAGGGATGGATGGATATATACCCTTAAGCAAAATCAATTTTACTGTTCTCTGACACAACAAACACAAAA
Source organism: Ictalurus punctatus (assembly GCF_001660625.3). Classification (NCBI taxonomy): domain Eukaryota; kingdom Metazoa; phylum Chordata; class Actinopteri; order Siluriformes; family Ictaluridae; genus Ictalurus; species Ictalurus punctatus. The sequence continues at coordinate 26,640,354 of NC_030417.2, forward strand.
GGCACCAGACAAGTGCACATGAGCCTTGCAATCCCCCTGCATCTGTGTATTCCCCAAATCTTTGCTACACACTACAGATAACCAGTGTGTCAGTCAGAAAGTGTGATACTTTTGTTCTAGGAATCCTGAGCAGCTTAATTCTGCTAGCAGTCTGGTTGCTAACAAGCCACAGAGCACAGATCTGTTTCATCTGAGTGCCTTTGGATAAGGTTAAGACTCCTGAGCGCTCATTTCCAGACAAGCCAAAATTTTAACACTAAAGTTATCTAAAGACAGTTAGTTGTTAGCAGGAATTGCAATGGGACTTATTTTCTGTGACCTACTATATTGCTATAAATCCTTAAAAAGCAGCTGTTTTCTTGTGTTCATTCATAAACCATTTTGTTAACAGACAACAAAATGGAAGCATCAGATTCATTCAGATATCTGTCCTCAAGTTCTCAAAAGAATTGTGATTAGTTTCTGCCTAATTACTTTTATCCTCTGGGCTTTTTTGGTATGTTTTTCCTGGCTACTGTTTTACATATTAATGAAGACGTTAAGCCAAATCAATGTATGCTATTATGTCCTCGACCAAGCACAGCAAAATATAATGAATACAATTATAGAAAAAGATGCTTAATTAGCCTCAAAGTAATTAGCAAAACCATTGTCCAAATATGTTCTATCATTTCTTTCACACCATGAAGACTCTATCGTGTTTCAATGCCCTGATTACATAAGAACGTTATTTTGGAAGTAAACAATAATAAGACCACTTTTAAAAGAAAGTAAAGATAAGGATAAGGATGTACTGCGAAGACATGCCATTAATTTTCTTTGCCAAAGGATATTAACTGTCCATGTAGGCTCAAATTTAAGCACTGTAAACCAAACTGCTGAAGAGTAAACATTAATTGAAGTGGATTAATTGAAGCAGAAGTAGATAAAGAGATGGGTCTTTGAGCTAGTATACAATATGAAAAACAAACATTTGATTATGTTTTAAATAAGGGAATATATTTTGGAAAAAGTTGAACCATCCAAGGATGGTGCATGTGGTGTGATTGGCAGAGCTACAGCTTCACACTGATAGAGTTTTGTACATACATGTAAAATTCACAGGAAATCTAATGAGTTATATGTATTTAAGAACAGTTGTGACTATTAACTCTGCTCTTTTTCCTTCAGCTTCCTTTAACCAGCTTATGTGAATTCCTAGAAAATTGGTTAACACTTGTGTTAGTGTAGGATAGCTTTCATAAGACCACATGGCACCTATATAAGCACTTTAAAAGCACATACAGTATCTCACAAAAGTGAGTACACCCCTCACATTTTTGTAAATATTTGATTATATCTTTTCATGTGACAACACTGAAGAAATGACACTTTGCTACAATGTAAAGTAGTGAGTGTACAGCTTGTGTAACTGTGTAAATTTGCTGTCCCCTCAAAATAACTCAACACACAGCCATTAATGTTTAAACCGCTGGCAGCAAAAGTGAATACACCCCTAAGTGAAAATGTCCAAATTGGGCCCAAAGTGTCAATATTTTGTGTGGCCACCATTATTTTCCAGCACTACCTTAACCCTCTTGGGCATGGAGTCCACCAGAGCTTCACAGGTTGCCACTGGAGTCCTCTTCCACTCCACCATGACGATATCACGGAGCTGCTGTATATTAGAGACCTTGTGCACCTCCACCTTCTGTTTGAGGATGCCCCACAGATGCTCAATAGGGTTTAGGTCTGGAGACATTCTTGGCCAGTCCATCACCTTCACCCTCAGCTTCTTTAGCAAGGCAGTGGTCGTCTTGGAGGTGTGTTTGGGGTCGTTATCATGCTGGAATACTGCCCTGCGGCCCAGTCTCTGAAGGGGGGGGGGATCATGCTCTGCTTCAGTATGTCACAGTACATGTTGGCATTCGTGGTTCCCTCAATGAACTGCAGCTCCCCAGTGCCGGCAGCACTCATGCAGCCCCAGACCATGACACTCCCACCACCATGCTTGACTGTAGGCAAGAGACACTTGTCTTTGTACTCCTCACCTGGTTGCTGCCACACACGCTTGACACCATCTGAACCAAATAAGTTTATCTTGGTCTCATCAGACCACAGGACATGGTTCCAGTAATCCATGTCCTTAGTCTGCTTGTCTTCAGCAAATTGTTTGCGGCCTTTCTTGTGCATCATCTTTAGAAGAGGCTACCTTTTGGGACGACAGCCATGCAGACCAGTTTGATGCAGTGTGCGGCGTATGGTCTGAGCACTGACAGGCTGGCCCCCCACCCCTTCAACCTCTGCAGCAATGCTGGCAGCACTCATACGTCTATTTCCCAAAGACAACCTCTGGATATGACGCTGAGCACGTGCACTCAACTTCTTTGGTCGACCATGGCGAGGCCTGTTCTGAGTGGAACCTGTCCTGTTAAACCACTGTATGGTCTTGGCCACCGTGCTACAGCTCAGTGTCAGGTTTCTCGGCAATCTTCTTGTAGCCTAGGCCATCTTTACGTAGAGCAACAATTCTTTTTTTCAGATCCTCAGAGAGTTCTTTGCCATGAGGTGCCATTTTGAACTTCCAGTGACAAGTATGAGGGAGTGTGAGAGCGATGACACCAAATTTAACACACCTGCTCCACATTCACACCTGAGACCTTGTAACACTAACAAGTCACATGACACCAGGGGTGGAAAATGGCTAATTGGGCCCAATTTGGACATTTTCACTTAGGGGTGTACTCACTTTTGTTGCCAGTGGTTTAGACATTAATGGCAGTGTGTTGAGTTATTTTGAGGGTACAGCATATTTTCACTGTTACACAAGCTGTACACTCACTACTTTAGATTGTAGCAAAGTGTCATTTGCTCAGTGTTATCACGTGAAAAGATATAATCAAATATTTACAAAAATGTGAGGGGTGTACTCACTTTTGTGAGATACTGTAAACATTTCTAAAAGCTGTTATCAATAAGTGTCATGTGGTCTCATAAAGACTACTTTCATCAATTTTGATGTCAATTTGACCAAAAACCTGAATCAGGGAACGCAGAGGCATTGCTAGACTGATTTTGACATAAAATTTTGATGTATAACATTGTTACATAGTGGAGATTTTGACAGTGACAATTATTATATTATGTACCTGAATTTCATAATTCTGCTTATTAGATTTTGAGGTAACACTTTACAATAAATGTACATGAATAATTATTCACTAATTCCTGAAATAATACTTACTTGAATATGAACTAATGATGAGTTAAGGACATACAATACTAATCACACTAACCTTAACTGTGCCATAAGGCTTATGAATTCATGCGTAAATAACGACCCCCTTAAGTATGTTGGTACATTTCTTAGTTAACATTTTAATAAACACAGAAGGGTAAATTAAATTGAACATGCTCTAGAAGAAAGAATATGAATTAAAGGTGCAGAATTTCAAATTGTTTATATTATTTGCCATATGCAGCTGCATATACAACATCATTGGTTGGCGCTGGATTACTTCCACAACACTGGTTTTAAATGTTAATAGATAATAGCATCTGATAAATGAATAAATGTTACTGTATTAATTTCACCCTTGTGGGCAAAAGAGCAGTGCCCCGGACCCTAGCCACCCAGATATCGTACTAGTACTACAGTGGGATTTGAAGATAAATGGATGAAGGATGATGCAAAATGGGTTGTGAGTAAATTATGGGTGTTTATTATTATTATTATTATTATTATTATTATTATTATTATTATTATTATTATGATTATTGGCAAATTATTTACACAATTTGAAATGATGCACATTTAATGAATATTCTGTTGCACGTTTTATTCATGTACTGTTATTGTAAAGTGTTACCGATTTTGAATATGAATACATATTGTTATGTAATGACAGTGTTAAATGTATTAATTTCTGGTCCTTAAATGAAGTGAGTACAATTTGGATATTTACACATTTTTAAATTAACATTTGTAGATTTTTCTGTCACTAAAGTTTGTATTGATGTTTGACATATCATATCACCTGTTTTTATAACTCGGATGTAGTAGAAGTATACTGCACTGTAAAGACAACAACAATTCTGTTTGCCTAAAAAGTGTCGACTGACACCTGCTACAATAACTCTTTATAAACACTTATGTAGGTTTACGCTAGTTGTCATTAAGGGTTTATGTAAGTGTCATGAACACCACCATATTGCAACCTGATCTCCTGGAAATGTGTAAGACGTTTGATACAGGTTCAATCATGGGATCGTTCTGGTTACTGTCTCTTACATGTATGAGTATTTCTCTTCTGTTCTCCAGGTGGGAAATTACGAGTATGGTATACTGCAGATGCGCTATCCTGTCTGGCCTCGGTATGGAACGTACTTGGAGCCGGTGTCTGATAACCGCCACCTAACGGTAGCCACCCTTGAAGAGAGGCCATTTGTGATAGTGGAGGCTGTAGACCCAAACACTGGCACCTGCCTCAGCAACACTGTGCCCTGCAGACGCCAATCAAACAAGACAGAGGTGTAAGTAACTGTGTACTGATCTTCCCTTTTCTACTTCAGACACGAAAGTTGACTATCACAGGCATAAGCTCATTCGTGAATAATTCCTTCTTGAGCAAAAAGACACATTAGAATTAGTAATATTGAGTGCCTTCAGTTTTAACACTGACTGAACTGTAGTGGCCATTAGCATTAGTGGCCATTACAGAGTGGTCATTAGAGAGCATGCTCAATGTAACATTACAAGAGTAACAGTTTCTGAGTTATACAACATTAGCAAACTGAGAGGACTGGCTCTAAATTGAGATGACGTGTTACTGTTTTTTTCTTTTTTTTCTCCCTGGCTTCATGATTCTAACAGATCCAGACACACAATTCCTATTTACAGTTGAATTAGAAATACTAGCTGCTTCCTGGGCTGCTTCATTCTAGTAAGTGCGTAGCTTTTTTTAATGACAAGGCCCTAGTTTTGTGAAGGTGAGATCCCTGTGTTGTGAGGGAGTCGGGAAACATAGTCCTGACTGGTAAAGTTGTAAAATTTAGAAAACTGACCTAGAACATTATAAGCAGCAAAAAGGACAGTTTTATTCTTAGTGTTTAGTGTTGCGTAGCATACTTTTGCTTTGAGTAGATTCCTTTGTGAACTTTACATTAAAGATCAGCAACACTCCACGATAAAGCCCAGTAACACCTTGATTTATGGAAGATATGGGTTATTTATTTATTTATTTATTTGATCTCTGCCAACTGGTCAGTTGGCAGAAGGTTATACTGGGTACAAATCAATGCATTTTGGTGTGAAGTACACATGCTGGGAGATTCAGTGTTAGTTGATAATTTGTCTCAGAATGTGAAGGAATTGTAGCAATCAACAGCTGTAAGGTTACAATCATATAACATCTGGCTAATAAACATCCTGATTCAAAACAACACTAGAATAAAATCCATTCATTTTCAATACCATTTATCCTACACAGGGTTGCAGGGAGCCAGGATCCGATCCTAGGGAACTCTGGGCACAAGGCCAGCAAGTGGTAGCTTGGTGGTTAAGACATTGGACTTCTGATCGGAAGGTTGTGAGTTCAAGTCCCAGCACTACCAAGCTGCCACTGTTGGGCCTTTGAGCGAGGCCCTTAACCCTCAACTGCTCAGTTGTATAAATGTATATCGCTCTGGATAAGAGCATCTGTCAAATACTGTAATGTAATAATAATTTTTAGATGCCAATCAGCCTACAGCACATGTCTTTGGACTCGGTGATAAAACTGGAATACCTGGAGGAAACCCCTGAAGAATGGGGAGAATATGCAAACTCCACACACACAGTGTGAAGGCAGGAATCGAAACCCCAACCCTAGAGGCTTGAAGAAGACTTGCTAACCACGAAGCCACCTTAAAATCTAATTTTTAAAGCAGTGAAATCATAATCTTAAACCAGATGAATCTAATGAAGAGAATAGCTCATCTTTTAGTTAAAAAGAATAGGAATCAGCTACATATTTGAGGAAAAAAAAACACTTGGATTGCATTATTTCTAAATCATCAACCTTAAACTGATCATTCCAGGGTTAGGGGCTTGGTGCACACTTATTCCAGTTACACATTACTTACTGTACTGTTCTAGAGAAACCAGAGTTCCATCTAGTTGCATCAGTTATATCTTTGAATCTTGACTCTTTCCCAGTCTAGACACTGCAATGGCACTAAAGCCAACTCCATAGCAGTCTTTTCAGCCTTGTGCTGCACTTGTCTAGCAAAAACAGCCCAAAAAGCAATGCTAAGTACCTCAATTTTGGGGGTCACTAATGTGAGGTCAATCATTACAGACCAGGTTCTTCCTCAAATAAGCATTCCCATTTGGTCCTTTAGTCATTGTATTTTCACAGCTTTGTGGTGCTCTACAGCTCTCAGATATCTCCTAAGAGCCCACTGTACTCACAGCACTGCCTGATCAGAGTGGAGTGACAATCTGCAGATTTGATTAAAGTGCAGCCTGAACAGAGAGTGGATCTCTCAGGGCTTTCTGCCAGGGACTGAAATCACCTTGTCTGTGGTCTCCTACAGCTGGAGCGAAAACGTTCACACATTGTGTGTAAACACATTGAGATGCCTTTGGAAGCAGAGTTAAGCATCATTGCTGAACTCTGAACGCTGCCAGGTGGTGTGACAGGGGAGCAGAGTGTTTACCATGAATCATCTGTGGGAGAGGCTTGTTTGCAGCCAACAGTTTATTTGTTATCTTTTGTGCTTGTGTGTGTGTGTGTGTGTGTGTGTGTGTGTGTGTGTGTGTGTGTGTGTGTGTGTGTGTGTGTGTGTGTTTATGCTGACCTCTTTAACCCCTCTTTGTCATGGAATGGTTGTATGGTTCATTAGTCTGGAGCGAGGTTACAAGGTGATTTGTCATTAGAGTTCTGGTTTTGCTTCTTTACAGCTCACAGACTTTCTTCTGTGACACACACACACACACACACACACACACACACACACACACACACACACACACACACACACACACCGTCTCATTGTCTCATCTGCTATCTATTCTGGAAGCCAATTAACCTGCAGCACCAGCGCGAACCCTCTCCCACAGGATCCAGATACAGAACCCCACTGCCGCCACTCACCTGTAGGCAAGGTCAAGCAAATCAGCTGAAAAGTTAAGTAAAAGAAGTTAGGGAATGTGAGTATGCTGCAGAACATGCTTCACATATTCACCTTGAGACCTGCCACAACAAAGCAATAATAATCCTTAACAGTAGGCAGTCAAGCATGACTAGTGACTTCAAGTTCTATAGACGTTTTCTTTTTTTTTCCTCACAGTGCCAACTCCATGGAGTGCTGCTCTATCTCACTGCTAGATCTCCCATAATCCTGCTTTGGAGAGACACTTTACTCATCACATCCCAGTAATCCATACACTAAACCTCTAGAGTTGATCCTTATCCCACTCTCTCTGACTGTCTGAAAGGCAAAGTAAAGGCTGTTCACTTGCCTTGTTCTGTTGAATCCAACTGTGTATAAAGTATGTATCAGCTTTTCTTTAGAAGATTCCCTGACAGCACTCACACACAAAACGCAAACGATTCATTTGTAACATGTAGACAACGTGCTACACTGAAAAGCAAAACTGTCAATCCATTGCTCTTCTGCTGCTTGATCACTTTAGTGAAAATTTAACAGGGATTGCTTTTTAAGGAATAAACGTTGACTTTGTGTCAAAATGGAAGGTAATTCATTCCCGACAGCATTCCATTTCACTTTCATCACCATGTTGCAGTAGTGCCACACTGAAATGCAAACACTGCCCAATCACAGGCCTAAGCCGTACTCAGGGTGTGGTTGTAATCAGAGAATTGAAGAAAGGTATTGCCATTAATAAAAAGGAACACTCTTTATAGTTTCTTATTGGCACTTTGTTATTTCATTCCTACTACACTGACCTTAATCAACAAGTTTTTTTCAGAATGATTACTAAAGCATAATAAAAGTGTTAATATCTGTCTGGAACCTAAGAACTATGTTATCAAATTTCTTTTTTCAGTATGGTACGTTTTCTGCATGTTACTACTGAAAGGAACACTGTTCCTGTATAGTATTTCAGGGTTTTTTTCACCAGCATGATTTCTTTTCGCTCTGGTATAGATTCTATTTCTCTTGTAATGAAAAAGACCATTTGTTTCTCTCTATCGATTCGCTAATGAGCTAGAGCAAGAGTGACCGAGAGAACATTAACGCAAGTAAAATATGGAACACAAAGAGAGAAGGGAAAATAAGAGCAAGTACCGACCAAAGACAGAAAAATAATTGACATTTTGATGCATCATAATTCGTTGTTACATGATTTTGCATCAATGCACAAAATGTTATGTAATTATACATAAATGGCTTTTTTTATTGGAAAAATTTCAACAGCACCATATACCTCTAATGAAAAACACATGCTATAGGCTAGGGCTGTCTAATTCCTTAAAAACACTTTCAAAAATTTAAATACGTCAATGACTTGAAAAATCCTATACAGTAATATTATACAGCCACAAACACTAGAAGTACCAGAACCCTTGCTCTAATCAGATATAATAACATGGGAATACTAAATGAGCATGAAGACCATTTGGTATTTCGTATTTTTGTGAATTATTCTTGCATGAAGAAGGCTAAATTACATGGATTCTGGTTTCCTTAAATAATGTCAAATTTATCAAAATATCATCAAAAAGAAAACATATGTACTATGTATAAATCGATGTCACTTGACATTAGAACTCACAAAATCAGTCTTTATGACAGCTGATACTTGTTGGAATAAACCTTATAAATGTTTATATATAGGTTTATGTGAACTGTAATAAAGAGATTATGCGGGGAAACAATTTCAATACATTGTGTGAATAAAGGTATAATATGGAATCTTAAAACATTTGAATGTGGGTTATTTTTTGTTGTCTCTGAATACATATAAATTTGAATTATATTCATTCTGACAGGCCTAGATAGATAATTTATTGGTCCTCAAAGAGGAAATTTGTTTCCACAGTAGGTGCATACAAAAACATAACAATATCATACATATAGACCATCATAAACAATCACAGGCTTAGAGGGGAGAAGGGGACAAGGAGAAAAACATCAGGATCATCATACAACAAATGCATCTGACATCACAATGGCTGAGTACCTATGTGTTTAATGCTCGTATAGCCATAGGAATAAAATTCCTACCATAGCTGGCCTTTCTGCACATGGGTAGTCTATACCTGTGGCCAGAAGGAAGGGGGTTGAAATATTTATATAGTGGGTGGTTTGGGTCATTCAGAATTTTAGGTGCCTTCCGAAGCGTATATGAAATGACACAGTCCGATAAATTAGGGATGGGAATGCCAATAATTTTTCTCGCTAAATTAGTTATTTTCAAAAGTTTGTTCTTATTGGTTACTGTTAGCATATGAAAAAAACAAATGGCACCATTCATAAAAACTGGTTCAATAATACTTCGGTACAGAAGAAGAAGCAGACTAGACTGAACAGACAGATATTTAAGTTTATGGATAACTGTGAGTCTCTGTTGACAGCACTTGTAAATACCTAGAATGTGCTGATTGAAGTTGAGATGTTTATCCAATGTAATGCCCAGATATCTGAAATGCTCCACACTTTCAACCATCTCTCCGTTAATGGTAATACTAGAAGGATGGGTAAGTGTTTTGGAAGAGCAAAAAACCAATTCCTTAGTCTTTTTGATATTAAGGTGGAGAAAATGACACACACCATGTACTAAAACGTTGATAGTCCAAAAAAGAATCATTGTCCTTATTAAGCAATGCCACAATGGCAGTATAGTCTGCATATTTAAAGTAATGAGTGGTGGTGACTTGACTCTGACAGTCATTTGCATAGAGAATATAAAGACGTGGACTAAGTACACACCCCTGAGGGGCACCAGTGTTGAGAACAATAATGGGCGATAATGCATTGCCCACCTTTACCACTTGTGGTCTGTTAGAAAGGAAATTATAAATCCAGTGTAGGCCTAATAGAAATACATTATGATATATGATGTATGCAGATCCCAATATTATGTTTTAAAAGCAGTAAGCGGTTATACTAGGAAATACAAATAGAAATTGAGACAAATCAAAGTGCATGAAGAACATCTATACAATATTTGCATTGTGGGTCCAGTGCATGTATGTGGTATATGACTGACACCTTTGCCAGCATCTGTAAGAGAAAACAGTATAGCAGGAGCACCTGAGGTGGTTTGATGTGTAGCCTATCAGCAGCATAGAAGGGTACAAAAAGCAAATGGAAAGAAACTGGGATATAATCTCCACTGTAGCAGCTTTTATCCAGTGAATATTAGCCATCCATTAGCCAGTGTAGAAATCCAGAGTTGCTCTCCTGCCTTTGTTTGCTGGTGATTAGTTTGCGTCAGATTTGTTTTGGCCGGGCCCGGCTGTCCTTCCATCTGTTATAGCTGTGACATAACACAAGGACCTGCCGGGACGAGCCGGACCCACCCGCCCACTGCTGACGTCACCTGTTCTCTTATGCTCTTTGACTATCTCACCATATTTTTTCCATTTGCTTGATCTTCCTCTTTCCCCTTCTCTATACTGCTGACTACATTTTTGGCACTGGTGTGTGTGTGTCAGTGTGTATATGTGTGTATGTGTGTGTGTGCAGTCTTGAAGGTTGGAGAGAGAAATGCAGCCAAAACTGAGCTAAAACTGTACTGGAAATTGCACCATCGCAGTACTGGAACATGATGCTATTCTCCATTCCTCTACAAATAACACACACTGACATCAACAGGCCATCTGATTGGATTTACTGAGTCTCTTATTATTCAGTCCTCATATCTAGAATATGTATCTGATTGATAACATCTATCAGTCTTGCACTAATGATTCACAATCAACAAAACATGAAGCCAGTCTAGAAAATGATGTGTTGTTAATGAGACACAGTCAGAGTTTTTCTCCCATTTATACACTAAAATGTCCTTTTTTTTTCCCCACTTGCTCCCCAGCGGTTATGACAAAGCTGCAAGCGCAAAATGACAAATTACAAAACCAGCATGTACAAACTGACTAGCATTTGTGAATGATGGATGAAAGTTGTCTCATTTTCTGGTTGACCTGTTTGATACACTAAATTAATTCAGAAACTGTTATCATTTCTATATTTTTATAAATCAGCAGGCAGTAATGTGTGTTCTTATACCTACAGGATCATTGGAGATACTGAGCCCTACACCAAACTGTGCTGTAAAGGCTTTTGCATTGACATCCTAAAGAAACTTTCCCGTAACATCAAGTTCTCATATGACCTCTATTTGGTCACCAATGGCAAGCATGGCAAGCTGGTCCGAGGCGTTTGGAATGGCATGATTGGAGAGGTGAGATAGCGTTTAGGCTGTAAACCATGTTTCAGTGTTTGAAACACTTGGTCTAGGGGGTTTACACCAAGTTTAAAATACCACATTGCAGTTTTAAATTGTAAACTTTCTATTTGTTCCCACTTGAGGACACATTACACAGCAGCAGGACCAGGACCAGGACAGGCTATTAACTTAGTAATAAAACTTTGTGGACATGAACAGCAAAACCTGCAACTTTCAGCTACTTTATATATACACTGCTTTGCCTTTGTTATGCTTTGGTGTCTGATAAGTTTTTAAAGATTATGGATTTGAGTTACAGATCAGAAATTCAAGAGCTCAAATCCCAACATTGCAAAGCTGCCATACTTTTGTCCAATTTAGGTTTTAGCAAGACTCTAAAACCTAAACTGCGCAGTTGTATTTAGCATCACTCAAAAGCGGTGGATGTTGAATTTTTTCAAGCTCACTGTATTCATATCATACTGTATCTGACAAGTATTAGATGTTTATTAATTAATCTTTTTTTCCTTCTCATTTTTATATAATCATATTAGACCATTTTTAGTCTGTGCTTTTATACTGCATTGGGACATTATAAATACTTTGAAATTCGCAGCAAAGATTATAATGTGCTTTCTAAGTCTTCCTTTTCTATCATCCAATATTTTTGGGTCTAGACTAAACTGAAAACTCCTTCTTGAGTAAGCAAAAGAAAATAAAGAAAGAAGGCAGGCAGATGGATTTGTAGGTAGGTAGATAGATGTGTTTTAAGGTCATATTATTACTTATTACATTGATTTTCTTAACCAGGCCTATTCAGATTGAATACATGAACTAAACTGAGTTTTCTGAGATAATCAAAGATATTCCAGATAGTGGTACAAGCCCAAGCCTTTCTGTCTGGACACTCACCGAATGCCAAATGAGCACTATAAGTATTGCAGCTTTTACACAAGAACAGAAATAAAAAGTATTATTCGGGTGATACATTATATCTAACGTCATATCATACATCACAGTCAAACTTCCATAATATACACACACAAAACAGAAACCAGACAGTCTAGTTTGGCCGATAGGTAAAACTATTGAATTACAATTTTTTTTTTAAATTTCCTCTCCATATCCAGTTGCTTTAGGTGATGAAGTGAAATCATGTGGGAGTGATCTGAGCTGGCATTGCACCAAATGCCATAGCAATTTGTTAGAAAAATGGCTTAAAGGAAGCATATGACATTTAGACATATCTTTTGTAGAGTTCTTTTTTATATTTAAAAATATGTATGTAAAATATATTCTGTTTATTTAAGGTGGTCTATAAGAAGGCAGACATGGCCATTGGGTCTCTCACTATAAACGAGGAGCGCTCTGAGATCATTGACTTCTCCGTGCCGTTTGTGGAGACAGGGATCAGTGTGATGGTGGCCAGGAGCAATGGAACTGTGTCTCCATCAGCCTTTTTGGGTATAAGTCTTGTATTATTCATTGCCGACTTCCTTATATAACATTATTAGCACACAAATTGTAAATAATTGCCCTATAGATTTCCTTTAGTCTTCTGATTAGACAAATTTTTGTTCTCCTTCTCTGTGACAGAGCCCTACAGCCCTGCTGTGTGGGTGATGATGTTTGTGATGTGCCTGACAGTGGTGGCTGTGACTGTGTTTGTGTTTGAGTACTTCAGCCCTGTAGGGTACAATCGTAGCCTGGTCAGTGCGAAAGGTAAGTGGAGCAGACCTGATAGCAGAATGAGGGCAAATGTACAAGGTACTCCCAAACGAATGCAGCCTGATAAGTCTGAAATGACTGATATGATGAAACATTTAGGTTTCTTCCTTTTGCAGGAAACTTGTTCTAGCGTCAGAGATCTTTGATAAATGGTTTAGATTGAACTTTGTCAGAAAATACTGGAGATAAGTCCAGTATTATAATAAATCCAGAGCCTTTATTATGAAATTGCGGCCGAAAAAAGTGTGAAAAAGTGTGAAATGTTAACTCAAAATTTTGAGAAACAACGTCAGAATTGTGAGATGCTGACTCAAAAGTGAGGGAAAGAAAGTCAGAATTACAAGATATAAAGTCGCAATTGTGAGAAATAAAGTGGCAATTACCTTTTTATTTGTTTTCACCGTGGCAGAAACAGGCTTCCATAAGGTACTTCCACTTTTAATTGAGTAAGATTTTTATACATTATCTAAACTTTCATACAATTATAATTTCTCAGTACTTTTTCCACCCCTGTTAATTAGTCAAAGCATCCAGTGTTCAATGGAAAGCTGACTGTAATTTGTATTTAGCATTTAGCAACAGAAATTTTATGGAGCAAAATAAATATATTCAGTAGGCCTGATCAGGTTGTAAAGATCTACAATACTAAGTATGGAAACCTGAAAAAGAAATATCCGTTTTAGATCCAGGTGGGCCAACCTTTACCATTGGGAAGTCAGTGTGGCTGCTTTGGGGGATTGTCTTCAACAATTCTGTGCCGATTGAGAACCCAAAGGGCACCACGAGTAAGATCATGGTGCTGGTATGGGCCTTCTTCGCTGTCATCTTCCTGGCCAGTTACACAGCCAACCTGGCAGCATTCATGATCCAGGAGCAGTACATTGACACTGTTTCTGGACTGAGCGACAAAAAGGTAAGTAATGATGCTGCTGTTTTTTTTATTCACTAAATTGATTTTAGAGACACCATGGACAACCTGTGAAGGTGAAAGTCCATGTTTTATGATACTGAGCATTTTGTAATTAAATGCGCCTCATTTTCAAGATGATTGAAAATAAAATATTTATATGTTTGCATATAAATAATGTATGACATCCTGCAAAGGAGGAGTTATACGATTTGATTAAAAACTGCACGATTGTTTACAGACCCTAAATTACCGACAATAAAAAAGCAGATCACAGACCATATCAAATTTGAGCCTGTTTGCCTTTGGCACACCAACAATAAGAAATCTTTCAAAGGAGTACATGAACCTAACTGATTAAGGACTTTTCAAATTAAATGGCCAATCTTCATTATAACTCCTTCAAACTCATTATCATTCCATCTGCATTTCTCTTCTGAATTACATTCCAATTAGCCAGAAAGAAACAATTCTCCTTCTATCCTCAGTGAAATAATATTTAGCCCAAAAGAGAGCCTATTAATTCAATTCAATTTAATTCGAATGCAGTTATTAAATACGAAAAATCTCACATACAAATGAGCACAGGACTATAAAGTGTACCTAATGATATTCATTCTCAGTAAAAAAAAAAAAAAATCTATTAAATCCAGCAATGATATCAATTTTGAAAAAAATATTTTTTATAAAGCACACTTCATCAGTAGTAGAAATATGTGGTGCTGAAGATGCATTCTGAATATTACAAACAGCATCTGAACATTTTGTTTTATACTGCAGTCAAGGAGATAGCTAAAAGATCTGAGCTTTTATCATGGCACTACAAACTATGAGTAGATTGATTTGATTGGTACACTGATAAGTATTCGGACATGAGCTATACGTATGAGCATGACCTCAAAAATAAATGGCTCGGGGCCACCAAATAGGTTGGGAGAAAACGATTAAATATGAAATTAGTTTAAACTAGAAACTTGTTTACTTCTGGACAACATTTGTACTGGCATATTGCATATACTGGGTTGTATTGTGAGCCAAAATTAAAAGGCAGCCAAGGGCTGTTTGTTTCATTTGCATTTTGTATCTCATTACTGTATGGTTTAGACATATAAACATGCATATTGCATCGCAGCTTAGTGGAGCACCTTGGTAGTGTATGTGGTTCCAAGCTACACTGCATTACATGGTTACATGAATATGAAATTTTCTTAATATTTGGGAGAAGACCTCGTCATATCTCTCAAACCCATAATACCTGAAAAGGTATGTTTTATGCATATATCATTATACATTCAAAACAGGCATATAGGAGCAGTGCCCTAGAGAGAACACTGACACTGACTGGCTCTCTAGTCTCTAGCAAGGGCTTTTACACATTTCCTCTGCTGCTATATTGAGCTTTGAAATATTCATTCAAGTAACACTAATCCTCATGCTAGACATGCACAGTGGAAACATAAGTGAAGATATTAGAACAGCTCCACACAGCACCTCCTAAATCCTGTAGGCTTGAATAGTGACACTTGTTGACGCGACTCTCCTTAAATTTGCTCAAATTTTATCCACCGAGCTTAAAATTCTCTTCCACTCATACACTCATAGCAATCCTCAACCACAACACTGCTTATGCTACAGATTATTTCAGACACAATACTGCTTGGTGTTGCTTTACTGCCATGTTTTAATGAATGTAGGAATTGCGCAAAAACAAATGAGAATAAACGATATTATAATAATAATAAACGATATTATACCATTTATCAAGTGTGAAAAGGAGAAGGTTATATTGAAATGTCTTGGAACCATGGTTCTGTGACAGTGGTAATATCAGTTCATTGTACAGCTAATCAGAGATTTTGAAGTTAAAATGAGCAAGTAGGGAAATTATTGAGTGCATAACCTTAGCTGACTAATTAGAGATCAAATGCCTTCAGGCTGATGTTTATCACTACTTTTTTCTAATCTATAATTTGTTTCATATTAAGCCTATTTCAGTTCTCATGACTGGTGTGACAGAGTCACACTTCACATGTTAAATTCAGAGATACGGAATCCTGAGAATCCTTGGATTCTCAGACCAAAGACAAAGGCTAAATTTTAAAAGAATCCACATACAGAAATTCAGCTTAGAATGATAATAAAAAAAAACAGCTCGTCTTTCTCAACTAAAACCATTTCACTGGGGCTATTGTGTGGTTTAAAGCCAAAGTAACTTTCAAATGAAACATACAGTTGTCCCTCTTTGTTCAAATTAAACTTACTGTCCCTCTTTGTTTATTTTGTGACATCTTGCCTGACTCAGTTCCAGAAGCCACAGGAGCAGTATCCACCATTTCGCTTCGGTACAGTGCCTAACGGCAGCACAGAGCGGAATATAAGGAGCAACTATCCTGAGATGCACTCCCACATGGTCAAGTACAACCAGAAGGGTGTGGAAGATGCACTAAATAGCCTCAAAACAGGGTACAGTTTGACTCTCTTCTAGGGCTGCAACAACTAATCGATAAAATTGATAATAATCGCTAATTAAAATGATCGACAATGAATGGCATTATGGATTAGTCGGGTCTGTGACGTCACTGTGGATAACCACAGTCAGTGACGTCACTTCACAATGGTGAAAAACGTATTTCTATGAATAAAATACATCTGAAAAACAGCGGAAGTCACAGAGTGAGCTGCTGCGGGAAACATGATCCAGGTCGTCCAAAACATGAGAATGTTTTATATTAAGCGCTTCAAATTCAAACAAACTGGTAAGTGTATTAACGTGGCTTGTCGTGTCAGATGCTTTGCACATGGCCCACATAGATACATTTAATACCTTTTTCATAGCCTTCAATTTGCTCAATGTTTGAAGGACAACATCAGGCCGAATGTGAAATAATGTAATAAAAAACAAAAAAACAACAAAACAAAAAAAACAGAAAATAAAACTTGTCTTTTTAATCCAACCGATCAATTAATTGAATAAATAGTCAACAGATTAATCGATTATCAAAATAATTGTTAGTTGCAGCCCTACTCTCTTCTCCAAACACTTACTTATCATTCGAGTAACGCTGTTAGTTTCTTCATTTAATTTTTAATCTTTGTTCTAAACAGAAAACTCGATGCCTTTATTTATGATGCCGCCGTACTGAACTACATGGCTGGTAAAGATGAGGGCTGTAAACTGGTGACCATTGGCAGTGGGAAGGTTTTCGCAACTACAGGTTACGGCATTGCCTTACAGAAGGAGTCCCGCTGGAAACGGCCCATTGACCTTGCCCTCCTCCAGTTTCTTGCTGATGGTAACCTCATAAAATTCTCTGAGCAGTTTGCAAAGAAGTTGCAGAGAGTGGCATAACCTCTAAGTTTGACTCTTTTACAAGCAGTGGTAGCGCCAAGCCATTACAAGTTTGCTGACTAATGCTTGCAAACTTTGTAACACAAAGACAAAGTACACTGTTATTGTAAATAAAGTGTATACAAAGTACTGAATATTTCATTCAGTGAACTCTTTTACTGTAACAGTTGTGGACCACAAGCCAGGGAGATTTTCATATTTATAAAATAAATATACTACAACTATATGCTTAGTTAACCTCTACCTCCTTGTTGTAGTGTTTAGCATTCCCTGACAGAGGTGTTTTGTGTGTTCAAGGTGATACTCAGAAGCTGCAGACAGTGTGGCTGACTGGAATCTGCCGTAATGAAAAGAAAGAAGTGATGAGCTCCAAGCTGGATATTGACAACATGGCTGGAGTGTTCTACATGTTGCTGGTGGCCATGGGTCTCAGTCTGCTGGTGTTTGCTTGGGAGCACCTGCTCTACTGGAAATTACGCCACTCTGTGCACAAGTCTGAACGCCTCGACTTCTTACTGGCAATCAGTAGGGTAAGTGTTTCCTCAGTTTGGGTTTTAACTTCTTTGTTAATGCTTAAATGATTGTTTCCAGTGCTAGAATCTAGTTTCCATCATTATAACAATTACTGAAAATACAACATACTGCTGCAAATCCTTGAAATCCTTGAACTCACACAATGCTGCAATAATTACTGGCACTGTAAAAACACAAGCTTTTGTTTTTAAGTTTACATTAAGTTACATTATGTAATAAATGAACATATGAAGGTTTTAGATTATTTAGAACTTATTTAGTCAGCAGTATTACCAAGATGTCGTGAAAGGGTTCGTTTTTAAGGTTATGGCCTGCCAATTTAAGGATCAGTTAGCCAGCCAAATGTAATCATGGTTTTATTTGATTGTTTTAATAGTCAGTTTACAAAACTAAAATGCTATACAAATAAATTTACCAATCAAGGTGAATCCCAGTTTACATACAGTTTAAATACAGTGCTGCAAAAAAGGATTTCCCCCCATCCTGGTTTCTTCTGTTTTTATGTATATCTCATACCAAATTGTTTGAGAAATTAAAACAAAATCAATAAAAGATAAAACAAAGGTAACCTGAGTAAACACAAAACACATCCATCCATCCATTTTCTATACCGCTTATCCTGCTGGGTCTAAGGGAACCTGGAGCCTATCCCAGAGAGCATGGGGCACAAGGCGGGGTACACCCTGGACGGGGTGGCAATCCATTGCAGGGCACACTCAAATGCACATTCACACATCCACATACCCCCACACACATACCATGCATGTCTCTGGACTGGTGGAGGAAACCGAGTACCCGGAGGAAACCCCCACAGCATGGGGAGAACATGTAAACTCCGCACACACAGGGCCGGGGCGGGAAACCCTCAACCCTGGAAGTTAGAGGCGAATGTGCTGACCACGAATGTGAAAATGTATTTGCCCCCGTAGTTACTAATTCCCCTAATCTATGAAACTGCATTCATAATGGCGTTCAAAGCTCGACATTAACACTTGTCTGCACAAGTGAATTTCTTTGAACAGGCAAGTGAAAGAGAATTTTACTTGCCCGACCGGACAAGTAGCCTGAAAATGTCAGTAACAAAATAAAATAATAATAATAACTGGCTTTATTTGTGATACAGTAAATTATAACCAAGTTCATGTTCTTCTGCTGCTGAAAATAATCTAGAGCGCATAGTTGCCGCATACAGAGGAAACCAGGAAAGTCCAGGTTTAAACCAAGAGTTGCTTAGAAACTAGCTTGACCAATCAGAATTCAATTAAACTTTTTTTTTTTTATGGTAAATGGCGCACTTATATAGCGCTTTTATCCAAAGTGCTTTACACTGTGTCTCATTCACCCATTCACACACACTCACACACCAACGGTAGCAGAGCTGCCATGCAAGGTGCTAACTTGCCATCGGGAGCAACTTGGGGTTCAGTGTCTTGCCCAAGGACACTTCGGTATGTGGACTCATGTGGGCCAGAAATCGAACCTCCAACCCTACGATTAGTGGACAACCTGTTCTACCACTAGAGCCTCAGCCGCCCCGGCCTGAGCCACTTTTATCAGGCAACAGCAGCGAAGTGCGTTGTTATCATTTTCTAAAAAGCAAAGTTTCTCAAGCCTCCACAACGTGCACCTGGTAAAACATAAAAAATAAATAAATAAAAGGACCACGGAATCTAACACAGATTATAAAAATAAAAGGGAGAGGAAATTTAACCCTACCTGGAGAGATGAATTTGACAGGTCACGGTCACAGCTCCCTACACTTGCTGTAATGTTACTGTAAAACTGTCCAGCTACATCGCTACCCAGTGTAAGTTTACTTTGCTGCCACAGAGAATCAAGTTTCTAGCATATGTACTATTAAGTTGTCATAGAAATAGAAACTTTGACATGTTGCTTGAGCATGTAACTCTTTGTGAATATAAAGCAACTTGTTATACAACTAGAAAAGTAGCCAATATTTTTATATAGCGATTTTAAGAAAGTGAGAAGTATTACTCTATTACAGCTCATGTTCATTAGTCAAGGGGACAAGTGCTTTCAGGCATGATACACTTCTGTATACACCATGACAAAAGCAAACACCGCCAGTACAACATGAAGGAAAACATGCAAACATGATTTGAAAAAATAAGTTTATGCATTCCATGACTGCATTCCATGACTGCAACAGTGCTGTTGCCAGTTACCACATCACTGTTTGGTAGGTAAGGTGTCATGAACTGAAAGAATACTGATGAAAGTATACTGCTTTTAAATAATTATATTTACAACACAATTGAAAAAAAGTCATTTTTTCTCTCTGGACAAGTAACTTTTATTTGGAAAAGTGAATGACAAATTTATATGTCTGAAGGATAATCACATGACAATGCTTATTGTCAAACCCTGGGGATCAGCTAGACTAGACGCAACCAGGCCTGTTCAATCAAATCATCATTTAAATAGATATTTTTCAACAGCATGAAGTTGGTTAAAAGGTCTTAGCCAATAACACACTATGCCAAATATGAAAGAAATTCCAGAAATTACTTGGAGGAAGGTGAAATACATCAGTCTGGGAAGGGTTACAAAGCTATTTCAAAGGCTCTGGGATTCCATAGAACCGCAGTGAGAGCCATTATCTCCAAATGGAAAAACTTGATACAGTAGTGAACTTTCCCAGAAGTGGCCGACCTTCCAACATTCCTCCAAAAGCACTGCAACTACTCGGCCAGGAAGTCACAAAAGAGTCAAGGACAACATCAAAGGAGCTACAGACCTCACTTTCATCAATAAAGGTCACTGTTCATGATACCACTATCAGAAAGACACTGGGCAAAAATGATATCCATGGAAGAGTGGTGAGGTAAAAACCACTGCTAACCCAGAAGAACATTAAGGCTCGTCTGAATTTTGTGAAAACACCTTGATGATCCTCAAACCTTTTGGGAGAATGTTCTGTGGACTGATGAGTCAAATGTGGAACTGTTTGGAAGACAGGAGTCCCGTTATATCTGTCGTAAACCAAACACAGAATTCCACAAAAAGAACATCATACCTACAGTCAAGCATGGTGGTGCAAGTGTGATGGTGTGAGGATGCTTTGCTGCTTCAGGGTCTGGGCAACTTGTAATAATTGAGGGAAACATGAATTCTGTTCTCTACCAGAAAATCCTAAAGGAGAATATCCGGTCTTCATTCCGTAAATTGACACTCAAGCACAACTGGATTATGCAGCAAGACAATGAACCAAAACTGAGGAGTAAGTTTTAGTCCTAGAAGTAAGTGAAAGACTGACCTCTAGTTATCAGAAGTGTTTGGTTGCAGTTATTGCTGCTAAAGGTGGCACAACCAGATTTTAAGTTTAAGGGGGTAATTAGTTTTTCATATTGGTGATAGGTGATGGATACCTTTATTTGTTTTAAAAAAAAACAACAAACTTTTGTGTGTTTATCCAGGTTGCCTTTACTTTATGTTGTATTTCGTTTGAAGATCTAAAACTATTTAGTATGACATATACACAAAACCAGAAGAAATCAGGAAAAATACTTTTTCACAGCACTCTATTTGTGTGTTGGCAACAGCAGATATTTACATAACAAATACTGATATGAACATTAGTCTTGAATCCCAAATTTAGCTGCTTCTGTAAAAATGTATTGATCTGTTATATAATCATAAAAAACCCAAGGGCAATCTAAATAATATTTGATTAAATGAAAGATCTGAAATGTTTCTTAATGTTAATTTCATTTAGGCTACCCTGCATAATAGCCTCATTATGAAATCTGGATATACTGACAGACGTGTTGTTTGTTTAAGCATCCCAGGGTAATATCCAGTTTGAAAGTAAAATCTATTAAGTAGAATCAAATAGGAGAAGAATAAATACCACAAATGAATGGTCAGCTTCTAACTCATTTTTAAATGCTAATAATCCACATGAGCTTTCAGAGTAAACCAATATGCCAATAAACAGTAGTGAACGTTTTTGTACATTTTCACGAGTCGAGCATGTGACTTCTCTCATGATGCGAAATTCTATTCTACATTTGTTTACACTGACCTAATAACTCATAGAATTTTCACATAATCAAAGTAAATATAATAGCACAGGAGCTATAATTTAATAAGTTAATGACAACACATAGTTTATGCATGATTTACGTCTTGCTTGCTAGAACACTGTAAAACATCTTTTTTCTTTCTTTGTTGTATCTTTTTCTTTGTTGTTTTTCTTGTAGGGTATCTACAGCTGCTTCAATGGCGTGGAGGATACAGACCACAATGGAAGTATACAGAGCCCAGATGTCACTAGCAGTTACACCCAGGCCAACATGCTGAAGATGCTTAAGACAGCCAAGGATATTGTATCCTCAGCCAGAGTGGAGAACTCCTTGGACAATGCCACTAAGACGATTGAGAATTGGAGCCGCCGAGCTCCAGAAGCTTCAAAACCTAGTCTTCCGACCCGTCTGATTAGCACTGATGCCAGTCATGGCCGTTTGCCCTATATCTCCAGTGTTACCAGTAACCATACACCTTACACCCAGAGGGCACTGACTCCCACATTCCCTCTGCATTATGGAGACAGTGCTACCTTGCTAGAGAAGCCTCGGGTAGTGTCAAGGCCTACCCCATTACGCTACACTCTTCCCGCACGGACGAGTCACCATCATATATATGAACGGACACTACCAATTTCTAGTCTAAGCAGTCCCCATATTGCTATGAGGGACCCCCCACCTCCCACAGCCCCAAAGCCACACCACAGCGCCAGGCTATTCATGGACAGCCAGGGCTGCCATCAAATGGCCTCTTCCTTTCTCCCTTACCGTGAGTTCCATGCTCCGGACATCTATGTGGAACACCAAAAACCTCCCGAGAGCCGGAAACTGTACACTGAAGGGCTGGGGCACAAGAAGAGGTCCCACAGCTATGTGGCACCATCACCAGAACCTCGGCGTAGAAATGATTATAATGAACCAACCTCTTGCCTGGCTGAGCTTAGAGCTAATCAGCTCCTGGAAAACCATGCCCATACTTCACCCTGCATGGGAAGCCACTACCAAAGGCCCAGTGGCAGCTGCAACTCCTGCATGAAACCATATTTGGAGCCAGATATGGATGATGTCCCACTGCTGGGAAAAGAGAAACTGAACCGTCGCGCCTCTTTCCTCAGGGCCACATGGGGTGGTGACAGGTTGCGGCATCTAGATGAGAAGCCTTCAACCTCTGCATCTTCTTCCAGTCGCATCAACATGCCTGACCTCTTTCCTCGTGTAGTGGTAGCTAATCCAAAGCCTTCAAAGATGTATGCCAGTGCTAGTAACAACTTTTGCTACAATATGCCAGCTGAGCCAGCCTATCTTGACCCAGCTCATATGGGATCCTACCCCTACAAGCCACAGAAACTCAAATACTCTCATTCTACCCGCCTTCCCTCGTACCGTGAGGCAATTCTGCAGAATGCAGCAGCTCTGCGGCGGTCGTCTTCCACAGTTGTGCACAGACATTACTCCACCTACCTGAACTCATACACTGACTTGCCAGTATACATGGGCCCACTGCCACAGGGGCCTACACATTTCTATGATCACTCCAAAGACATGTGTCACCTGTTCCCCTGCATCAACCACTGCACAAATGATGCTGCCCTGGTAACCCGGATAGGTGGAAGGCCTGTAATGTATGAAAATACTGCTTTTGGAGGCTATGGGGGTGTTGGATGCTCACGTGAACAACCACCTCTACAGCCACTGCACAGTTTACGAGCCTCATCTAAGAACAGGGACCGCAGGCAAGTTTTGGTGGCGCGGAGGCTTAACAGTCCCTATGTGCCAAAGCCCTGGGGCAGAGTATCTAGTCTGGAGTCTGAAGTCTAAAAGGCTCAAAGTCCTGCCCCATTATAAACTTAGAGAAAGAAATTTGTGAACTTCCAGAACTTCCAGGCTTTAAATATTGCAAAAATAAAAGCTGTGCTGAAGGTGGAAGTGGACTGGAAGTAATATTCCCAGTGCAATAATATGCAAGGCAGCAGGAAGAGGAGAAATGGCACAACTATGTGATTACTGCTGGGACATCAGTATACTTTAAAATGCTAAAAGAAGTAAACATAATATTGAATAATTGACTTCTTACATATTAAAACTGAGCCTATACATTATTATTAAAAAAAAGTTTTTAAATGCAGTTGCATAAGTACGGTCATTCTCAACAAACAGATGGAGCAGGTAGTCCACAACAGTTGAATTAATCTTACGTAACTTTGGTTTTTGGTTTTGGGCAAATCAGCATTCCACAGTTTTGGAGTGAACTGCAAGGCATTGCAAAATTTTCTAAAACAACTACTACAAAAAGGTCTTCCAAATTTTTTTTGTAAGTTCCAAGTTTTCAGAAAGCCGTCTGTTTGGGGCTTTTTATTTGCTCCAGTGATGTAGCTTAGATTTTAAGGCTGGTGAACTGCAATTGATTTTTCCGTCTGTATTTCCACAATTGTTTCACTGTTTAATAAATGACTGGTGGCTTTAAGAGCCTTTTGGAATGGGCTCTGTTGTCATCTGTTAAAATGATCTAATGTGTTATAAGATAATATCAAGATAATAGACAAGCATTAAATAAAATACACCTGTTCTCTAAAATCATTGCATATGTACACACAATACACACAATATGCACAGCATAACCTTGATGAGGGCAACTTAAGTCAGTCAGATGTAAAAAAAAAAAAAAAAAAAAGAAAAAGTAATAATAATAATAATTAAAGAATAATGTTCCTCTACTTATCAAAATAAAAATGAACAGATTTTTAAAAAAATATTAGCCTCTAACATGATTGTGGTTACAGCTCTTTACTTTGCTAGTAAAATTTCTTTCTGAGATTGTACTATTAAGACAAACTGTGTCTTATCATCAAGCTGTTACATGCAAACAGCAATCTTTGTGTTTTGACAGTAATATTGATGCTGAAACAGGTGATCCTTTCCTGATAAACGATTCAGTGCATGCAGATACAATATGACATGGAGAGGGCATATGATGATAAACAGCCATACATCAACCCTCAGACAGAGCCAGCAGAATATGTACATCTGTTTAAAAGTCAAGGGGAGGAAATAGGTGGACCCTAACTTAAGTATCCTGCTTGGCATTATATATATATTATCATTGTTATTGTTTTCTTTCACCAAACATCAGGAAGTTATAACCTACATAGAACAATTTAAACTACACAAACTATATGGCCGAAAGTATGTGAATGCATGACCAGCACTCTCATATGTGGGCCTTCCCCAAACCATAAAGTTGGAGGTGGATGATTGCTGTAACATTACAGTTTCCCTTTACTGGGACTCAGGGATTTAGCCAAACCTGTTCCAGCATGACAATGTCCCTGAGTGCACAAATAGTTCCATGAAGACATGGTTTGCAAGGTTCATTTGGAAGAACTGAAGTGGCTTGCACAGAGCCTTGACCTCAATCCCACTGAACACCTTTGGGATTAATTGGACTGCTGACTGGATTCCAGTCGTCCTCACCTGACATTCCATATTTCAAAATCTAGTGGAAATCCTTCCCAGAAGAGTGGAGGCTATTATGGCAGCAAAGGGTTGGCCAACTCCATATTAATGTTTGGAATAGGATTTTCAAAAAGCACATATGGGTGTCATAGTCCGGTGTCCACATACTTTTGGCCATATAGTGCGTATTTACAAGAATACCATTATTTAATTTCTGGCAAATATTTAGGATAGAAAGTCAATTTCTATCCTATTGGAACTACATTTTCTTTCTGTCCATTGCTACTTACTTACTAAATTCTTGTCCTATGGATTTGGACAAAATAACATGTTATGATTTCAGAAAATCAGTATTATTTGATCATTATATTGAGCAGAGAGTGGTACAGTAGAAAGCACTTCCACCTCACAATGCCAGGGTCTGTGGTTTGGTCCTGAGCTTGGGTTACTGTTTGTGTGGAGTTCCTGTTCATGTTCCCTGTGTCCATATGGGGGTACTTTGGTTTCTTCCCACCTCTCAAAAAATGACAATGGGTGGATTGGATAAGATAAATGTACTGGCATCCCTTCCAGAGGTAGGCTCCAGATACACCATGGCCCTGACAAGAATAAAGCAATTACTGAAAGTGAGTGAGTACTTATTATATTTATATTGTAACATGAGTAAATATTGCATTGCTTAAGCTGTTCTTACTCTGTATGATGATTTATTTTACTACCTGACCTGATCTCTGAATACAACATACAACCATCATTTCCAGGAACCTTCCTCAGAAAAGTTTTCAGAAAAGTAATATGTGTATGAGTCCCCAGTGAGATTCCACCCATGATGTGGTGACACAGTGCAATGGCTGCCATATACTGTACACCTTTAGCATTGGACAATGGTGTCTCAATGGTTAAGGCTTTGGGTTACTGATCCAGGAATCAGGGGTTTAAGCCCCAGCACTGCCAAATTCACACTGTTGGGCCCTTGAGCAAGGCCCTTAACCCTATCTGCTCCTGGGGTGTTGTATTATGGCTGGTCCTGTTTTCTGACCCCAGCTTCTTAACAAGCTCCGATATGCGAAGAAAAGAATTTCACTGTGCTGTAATGTATATGTGACAAATAAAGGCTTCTTCTTCTAGATGGGGACTTGCGTGTACATTATAGTGAAGCCAGACATGAGCCAGTGTGTCCTGTCCCAGCAGGCTTTCTGACTCTGCCAGGAAGAACCATAGTTGACAAAGAGTTGTTTTGGCATTGATGAAAGGGTACATCTGTGCCTACAAAAACCTTGGTCAGATCTGGGACACTACTTCTGGGTGTAGACGTCACTCACCTGGGAGTATGTGATGTCTTGACCGTGCATCCTCTGCAACAATTTGCAGTGCCATCAGGTGTGTTGCTCACAGTGAGGCTAACCATTTGTATGGCCACCAAAGGAGATTGCAAGGAGAAAAAAGTGAGCCGACATAGTGCCTCCCTGGTGATTGATGTATCTGACAATCAGAGTCTAGTCCACACAAACCAGCACATGTCGACCACATAGACCAACAAATCAACACGTAATTTATCATTCTGATCTACAGTGCCTATAGAAAATCATCATACCCCTTTGAAATCATCACATTTTTGTCTTACAGTCTGAAATCAAAACCCATTAAAATATATTTTTTGTTCCAGTTTTATTTACACATTCTGCCTTACAACATTCAAGTAACATAAAAAGGCAATAAAAAAGAAGAAGAAAAAAGATATAGATATAGTTAGGAAGACCCATTCAACTTTGTTAGCCATGCTTAACCACAGGTCTTAAGTTGGTAAATGGTTAGAAGTATGGGGGAAAAAAATTCTGAACACCAACACCAGCTAACTTTGCAATCTCAGTGGTGAAGGTTGCAATATTTGGAGGGAGGACCACTCAGCTATATTGCATTTGACTGGGTGCTGCCTCACATGAGCCAAAAGTAAATATTTTGCATTTGCAAATGTCTATAGTATTCTACAAAATAGATTTATAGTAACATCTAATATTAACAATTCAGATGGTACAACCAGTAGCTTGGATGCGATTGCAGGTTTTAGTAGAACAATCAAGGCAAACAAACCAAATCACTGACAAAAGCAAAAGCCTGGCTGCCTCCAAATATTCTTACTACCCTACTACACAGTAGGTTAAAAGCAGTACACCAAAGGAGAAGTATGTTTAAATTCTGAGTATTCATAAAACAGTAGGTGAGAAATCCCCGGATAACCTACTACTTCCGCTGAGATTCTGCAGTATGGAACCACTGGACACTGGGATACTGCACTATCCCATAATGCAATGGGACTGGCATGGAAGAAATGTCAGAATCTGCACCGTGTAGTACGTCCAGATTGAATTCGTGCTTACCACTTATACTGATCAGTACGTAATGTATCAAGGGCCAAGCAGTAGGTACTGTCACAGTATGTAATTTCGGACACAGCCCAAGACATCTGTGAGTGAGTCTGAGTTATTAATGAGCATGTTGATTGTGATTCCTCCGGGTACTCCGGTTTCCTCCACAGTCCAAAGACATGCATGGTAGGCTGATTGGTATGTCTAAAGTGTCTGTAGTGTATGAATTGGTGTGTGAGTATGTATGTGTTTGTGTGCCCTGCGATGGATTGGCACCCTGTACAGGGTGTACACCGCATTGTGCCCGATGCTCCCTGGGATAGGCTCCAGGTTTCCCCGTGACCCTGAAGGAAGGATAAGCGGTATAGAAGATGGATGGATGGATGTTGATTGTGAACAGGTGAGTGCACTCAGAAGTCTGGGTACTGATCATGTGAGTGTTCATGTGACATAGTTTGTAGTTCATTAAGGTACAGAGAATTATGAGAAGTGTAATTCATATATTCATCAGTGACACAGCACATGTCTACCCCAAAAGACTTTTCCTGTGCCCGAACACTTAAAGGAACAGCTATGACTGCACTGCTACTGAATTATACTTATTGAAATATTCACCATAACAAATTCTTCTTCTTTTTTTGAAGCAAATCCTCACACATGGTGTTTCGTTGACTTTAGGTTTAGCTTATTATTTCTCATGTGCCTCTAAAAAACAGTAATGTCACATGTGCATTGTTTTGAATATGGCAAATATTCTATATAGCATCAATGAAGAAGATATATTCAGTCAACGTTGCATGTTTGAAAGCACGCTGACCATTTCGCAACGGACCAGACAAACGGTACAAAACCTAGATCAATATTCCATAAGGTCTTCAAATGACGATGGACACATAGAAAATTGCCATTTTATCTCCTGCTCAGAATGTTGTGAGCTTTGCATGATGTCCTTGAGACATGAGTGATTGTGGAGCCATGCCATAATCTCTGAAAATATGATTTCCCAAAGAATAAAGAGAGATGAATGCCTTTGGCACATAAGAAGTGTGAGAACTTCCCAGTTAATCAAACCCTAAAATGGAATCTTAAAATAATCTGTGCCACACGCAGCTCCAAACCAATTTCACTCATTTCACACTCTAATTAATGATGGCTACTCCGTCATTCTCCTGCTTCCTACTTCCTTGAAGTTTTGATTGAAAAAGAAAAAAAAACAAAACAAACCCAATACCTGCTAAACTTGAAATGTAGGCTGAGATTATAAATGACTAGGGGAAACATTATGAATAGCATTTTACTCTTGAGTCACTCTTGAACAGTGTTGCATGCATTGATATTCACAGTCAGTGAGCTGCATGAAAGAATTTCACTTTCAGATCCTGTTATACGACATTATACTGCAGTTACATTCAGTATCGGTTAGGATCAATACCAAAAGTCTGGCAAGTTTTGGAAATATATACTCTCAAGCACCACAAGTACAGTAAGGGAAAATAAGTATTCAGACACTGTTGTTTTTATTATTTAATATATTTCCTATCATATATACACTTCAAATTTACACACAAAATATCTTCTGAATTTAAACCTATAAATATGAACAAAAATGTATCTAAACAAAGCTATGTTTAAAAAAAAAACATTGATAAGGGAGAAAAAGTATTTGGACACCACAAATGACCAACATTAGTATTTTGTTGCAAAGCTGTTGGCAATTACAGGGTTGAGGTGTGTACAAAGTAAGAAGTAATTAGCTTTTTGCAGCATTGTGCTTAAATTTTCCCCAAGGTTACATGTGCCCCACTGATGGACTCACAATGTCTCTAATATGTCCCAGTCCATCACTCCATTCATATTTCCTTCGATGATGTGTACCATTTACAGACTAGCAGCCCCATATCATGATGCTCCAGCTTCCATACTTTACTGTGGGTATGGTGTTCTTGGGTTCATATGCACATTCTTAGTTTTTCCAAACATGATGAGCTGAATTATTGCCAAAAAGTTCTAATTTTGTTTCGTCTGACCAGAGTAAACTGTTCCAAAAGAGTTCTGATTTGTCTAAATGCTTGGGTTTAAAATTTTGAAGTGCCTTTGTGTGCTTGTTTGGTAGAAGAGGAATTTTGCATGGGATGTAGGAACAGAGATGATTGCACTGCAGTTTACTGCTTGTTGTTTTCAGTGTAAATGTTGTTCCTGCTCCTTTTGAGTGACTGATGCCTTCTGTCTCTTGTTGTGAAATCTTGTGAGGTGCTCCTGTTCAGAGACAATTTGGTTTTCTTTATTAGTTTTCATAGTTTTTAATGAGTGATTCCATGAAAATTCCTCGTGGATATTATCAAAACAATCGTGACAGGGATGTTTAAGGTCTTTGCTATAGCTATGGCTCTGTAACTTTTTCCATATGAGTGTTGTTTAATAAGGCTGTCACTGAGAACTCCTTCACCTTCAGTATGATTGCTACTTGTTCCCAATCCAATCTCTGTCTTTGATAATGACACCAGGTGCAATTTGCACACAAAGCTTTTATATCTAGAACTTTATTTTTATGCAATCTTTATTATCCAGTCTTAATGTCTGAATGCACCTATCAATTCTGCTTTTTAAACATACAATGAGGTCCAAAAGTCTAGTGTAAATGCTTCTATTTCGCATTCTTCTCTAATTTATACAACACTTTTCATTACAAATGATATTACAGACAACAACCTGAGTGAAAAGTAGAATCTTTGATATATTTAAATGAATTTCACAGTTTCTTAGTATTTGGCATGTCTCCCCCTTTTTGATTTAATGGCAGTGTGCACTCGAGCTGGCATGGACTCTATAAGTTTGTGCAAAACCTTATGATCCATTTTAGATACAACCCATTGGAGTGTTACACAAGAGATTAGGCATGAGGAAACCTGACGTTTTGAACAAAGCAGTTAAGTTTGCTTACATTTAAACGGGGACCTTGAAATAGCACACAATACTGAATATTAAAAATTCAAGATATTGATATCTTGAAATTTTCAAAATTCTAAACTTTCTGTTTATTTCCAATTTTAAATGAAAAGACTGTATCTTTTGTTCATGTTTATGAAAACATACTTTCTTGTTCATACATCTAAGTACAAAGTCAAATTATATTATGTTTAAAGTATGTATTAAAGTATGCACTGGAAGTTTATTAAATAACAAAAAAAAAAAGTGTCTGAATACTCATTTCCCCCAACTGTATGTAAGAATAAAACCCATACATTAGATGTAAAACTTGTTCCACTACAATGCTACAATGAAGAAGATTTCCTCATACACTTCACCAAATCTAGTGTAGAAAATGAATTCCTTATGCTGAAAGAACTGTCCCTTTGATGTACAGTACAAGCTGGCCACAGAGAGCTGAGAAAAGTGTTTACCCCCAATTGGAAGCAGTCCATGTGTGAAGTGAAGGCATGGTGAATGGGTTTAGATTACTGGTGAAGGCATGGAGGTTACACAGTGGAAGAACATACTCGTATATCCTTATCTTTCACTCTGTCCCTCACTCTGTGTATGTGTGTGTGTGTGTGTGTGTGTGTGTGTGTGTGTGTGTGTGTGTGTGTTATGGCACTCTCATCCCCTGACGAAGGGCTGGAGTGGCTCCAGTTCTGGTCCTGGACTGCTATGAAGAGGAAAAGGAGGAAGGTGCAGAGGTCTGCAGGCTGAAGGGCAGTTGAATGGGCTGATTAACCCCAAGGGCAGCTTATTCAATCACAGTCACTCACAATGATGTATGATGGGACACCGCGTCAAACAGCCTGGACACAGCAAACACCTGTGCTGCCCCCGATCATTCAGCCCTCCAAGAAGGCGCACAGTCATCACATAGATCTGACTCAGCCAAGTTTAAATGGGGCAAATCCTTGAACTCTCCTAGTGCCGGCAGTGACGGTTGACATACAGAGTGGAATAAAGAAAAGTGAAGATTCTGTCTATTCCAGAAGTTTAAACTGTAACACTTTCAAAAAACTTCAAACAGCCAATATGCTGACCAAGAAAAAATAGTTGAGATTTGTGAAGTTCATTTCCATAAGTGTCGTCTCATTACTGGACCAAATTTCTGCTCTGATTTCTCATTATTTATTTCGTCACCTCAAAGAGAAAATACTATCCGCAAGTGGAAGGAAAGCAAGAAGTCGTGTGATAATCCATCCTCCAATGCTTCTCTGCAATCTCCATGCTTTGATATATCCTGTCCAATGTCAGCCTCTGAGACACAACATACATCATTGCGTAACAGCAAGACAAATGTTGGGGCTGATATGAAGAATTAAATAAGCCTGGACAATCAAAGTGTGTGTGTATGAGAGAGAATGAGCATATGATAACTAGGCCATAATGGATCCGTTTCATTAGTCTTCACTCTGATGGTGTCTCAGAAGAGAGTGTGAGGGTGGGGCTGAAGGTCAACAAGCTGAAAGTGAGATTAATAACTGAATTATTTGGGAATCAGATCCAGGTCTCCCACTTGGCAAGAATTCTAAATTCTGCACGTGCTATGAAGGGATGATGACACATCAAGAGAATGGACTGCTCCAGGACTTGATTAATTCACACTTGACATATTAGAGATAAATGTTTTGCCCAGGATGTGATAAATACATAAATCTATATCACTTCCCAGTTTGTTTGTTTATTGACAAAGTGTTTTTCAAACACACAGACCCAGTAAAAATGGTAAAAGATGACAACTAAAGACTGAATACTGATCAAATATATGATCAATGAAGATTGGATTTGACTACAATAAATTCCGGCTGTACCAGGCTGTAGCGCTTGTTTGGCTTTGGTGTGGATAATTTTTCAAACTTTTACTGTTTATTGCACAGTTTGAACAAAAGATTTGCACAAAACAAATGAACATATCAATTGCATATCGATATCATAAAGCATAAAAAACACAAGACTCAAATGTCTGTATGAAAATGTTAAAACATGCTATTATTACATACAGAAAGCAAACACATACAATTTGAGGCTGATCTGGGGTTGTCTTTAAAATCGTCTTTCATGTACTCATATTTTAAGCCTCTAAGTTTACTCTAAGGCTGATCCACACCAAAGCTAAAAATCCCAGCACCTCAGTCTGGTTTGCATCATGAATGAAATGTAATTAAATACACCAATCCTCTTTACCCCACAGCTTTCAGATGGAACAAATGCCCAGAGATGTAGTAGAGGAGCAGATATGGCTTTACAGTGTCTGCCATTTTTTCGGCTTTAACAGCATATCAGACTGAAGGCTTTGTCTTCTTCCTAGACACAAGCATGGCTCTGGACTTGCAGGCAGATGCCCTGACATCTGGGGCATGTGGAACAGCGTGTGGCACAAGGGCATTAAAGCCGGAGAGGGTGGAGGCGCCGTGGTGGCGGCAGATTGTGAGCCATGATGGCATCTGATTCTGCTCATCCATTATTGCTGGACTGCAGATGGGCTAAAGTCCCCTGAGGAAGGAGATCTCAATCGCCTGTTTGAAGCTCAATATGGGCATTTAAAGTCATGAAAGAAAAGCAGTTAAATAGAAAAGAAAGAGCAGTTATGAGCAAGAAAGTATGATGACATAAAAGAGATAGTCAAGTCTGGCAATAACATGAATTCCAGATGATGCAGGAGTCATGCAAAATGTAATAATAGAAGTGAATACTGGATAAATTAATACTCTTTTTTTAGCTTCTCAGATTCTTGTCTCTGAGAAACATTTGAAACGAGAAGCCAGATGATTTACACCTCCATATAACCTAATAATCAGCCTGATTTTTCCAAAGGTAAACCGAATGGACTTTCTGACCAGACAAATTGCTCCATCATTACCCTTCGCTGGAATGGCCTCCTACCAATCATCCAGAAGTTTCATCAATTAACCGGCGTGGTGGTAGGAAGCTGTCATCTAAATGTTTTGGATCTGAGAGGTTCCTGATGTTCCCATCTTCTCTTGCAAACATTTATTCCAGGGTCCATTGCGTGCAATCCTACAGAGAGCTTAATATTATCCACCACAGAATCATGAAACTACATGCGCATTCTGGGCACAATGCTGCACTGAATAAATTATCTCACACTCCATAAATTTAACCAGATGTGAAGATTCACCTTGAGGATAGGACTCTGGATGCCATCACTGGAGAAGGTGGAGAAAGAGAGAATAAAAGAATTGAATAGACAGAAAAGAGAAGCAAAGAGGGTGAAGCAAATGATCCTGTGATTCAGGAAAAACAATTCTTCTGAAACATTTATTCACACACCTGCATTCCAGAGTGAAGTACGGCTTTCACCTGAGCTAAAAACAAAACAAAACATATGGACACTAATCTCTCCCTAATCATTTATAACTAAAGATTTTACCATTTGATTAGACGCATTAAAAAGATCGAAACACAGACTCAATGTAGCCTCACATCCAATAGGGCTGATGATTCACTGGACGTGGAACAGGCATGTTCCAAATCCAATCAGCCTCATTTCTCATGCCAAAAGGCCATGATAATTCACTGTGCAGTGCTTAATGACTGTTGTATTTACCTCCTCCGTATCTCATCAGAGGGAAAATAAGCTCTCGTCTCTATAGTCCCAGCAGGGGCCACACTGCTATGTGTAGTATCTGCAGGGACACTGACAGGGAGAATTAATGAAATTACTGCACCGAGATCGAAGGAAGGCTTAAAAAGAGCTCCAGAAGATGAATGTAATGAAATTATTGATTGATTTGCTGCATATCTCCAAAATCTAAAATCTAATTGCCATATTTTTGTCATCACAGTGGATTAGGAGCAGCTTTTTTATTTATTTTTTTTTTTTTCGTAGAGAGCGTTGGAAGCAATTAGACAACAATTATAGGAAACAGTATTGCTGCTGGTGGTGTATGTGAGCATGGGGTGGTGTGATGATACTGGGCTGGAGTGTAAAGTCAGAAACTACATTCCTATCAATCTATCTACCTCCAGGACACACATACACACACACACACACACCAGTTGGTCCTTCCTGAGAGCTGTTCCCTATCTCATTAGCAGGATGGAGATTCAAGGTCAAACCAAAGGAAGACCCAGATTCTCTCTCTCCTGCTGTATGGCAGAGTGGGATGGAGAGACCGCCACACATATGTTCATACTCAAATAAATGTCTGAGAGATTTCAAAGAATACCAATTGAACTCCAATTGAACAAAGAACTCCAATTGCACTGTAAAATCACAGGCCCTTCAGGATCATCACTCCTTGAACAGTGAACAGTTCACCACAGGAGTTGTTTATTGTCTTTCCTGCAGAAGATGCAATGAGGTGTACATTGGAGACACAGGGACTCAGGGAAAAAGAGTTACATGCTACACGCTGGACTCTATCGTCAGCCATTTTGAATATCAACTAGTTTTACGTCTAACACTTGCATGGCTTTTGTCCAAAATGCCATTTTGTCCCTGTCCCTGACAGTGTACTACACATTTTAAAAATTGTTATTATGCTACAGTTCCACTAATTTGACTGGTCATTTGAAGAGTGCTTATATTTACTATAAACACACTGGGTTGTTTCACGGTTTGTATCACTCCGCCTGTCTGTGTTCACCAGGTAAAAGTCCACATCTTTGTGAGAATTGAGATGGGCTGTGAGCTTCCTGTTGCACAATGGACCGTCCCAGCACGTTTCTATTAAGGGACATTGTCCTCATCTCTTCAGTGCTCAGTAAGTAATATGTTTCAGCTGGTTAATAGATTTACTGTTAACCGGCTGATTAACCAAAATTAATTAAGCATGTTTTAATGTAGTAAGCTCACGTTAACGAAAAACTAAGCTAACAAGTTTGCTTATTAACTAAGCTAATAGATTTGACATTTAAACAATCTCATATATATATATATATATATATATATATATATATATATATATATATATATATATATATATATATATATATATGTGTGTGTGTATATATATATATATATATATATATATATATATATATATATATATATATATACACACACACACACACACACACACACACACATATATATATATATATATATATATATATATATATATATATATATATATATATATATATATATATATATATATATATATATCTCAAAACATTCTTTTTAGATTTATTTAGATTACTGACATTAAAAAGAGGTTAAAACTACATGTATGGGTCAGGCTTCAGTCATCTGCTATTGTTTTGCCACAGTGAATTCTGGGACTTCAAGTGGGTTCAGTGCGCTCAGGTCTACATCCGATGCATCCTTGATATCAAGAACACATCCGGGTGATTTCAAGTGACCCCGGTACTTGCGTTCTTGAGTATTGGAATTGAACTTTGGCGGTGGATGATGACGTAGTACAAGTTCACAAGGACACAAGATTGCATAAGAACACATATTGAGAAGCAGCCAATTACTACATTAGTGTTAGAGACATCATCAGCTTACATGGCAAACAATACTTTTCAGGAATATAACACACTTTCAAAATGTCACTTACTCAATATTAAATTTTTGTTTATATAACTGATGTATAAAATCAATATTTCACTCGTAATTATGTGGTTATACTGAATATCGAGTAATACTGAGAAATGCTGTGATTACCTACTGCACTCAGCCTTTGGGCGCATGCCTATAATCCTAATGACAGCAGTGTTGATATTCACTATAAGCACATTCCTGCTTGTGTGATATTGCTTAAATATACTGTATAGCCAAAGAAACAGGACATTTCGGAGAAAGGTCCTTCATCAGCTATGCAAGCCAAATACTTCTAAATCCGATAATATATGCAAAACATTTATTATGATTTATTATTATATATTATATTATATTAATCATTGTTTTTTTTAATATATATATTTCTGAAGCTTTTCAGATTTCACTGTTGAAACTTTAATATTGACCAACTCTAAATTGAAATCCACAAACACATTACATTCTCAACATTCTGCTTACGATTGATCATATTCACTAAACTACTGTCTTTAATCATTGTGTTTCTATCAGTTCTGTGTGTGTCAAGTATGAAATAGAAAAGGACAGAGACACCAATAATGCACTGATACACTGATACACTGACCTTCACGTACAAGATTCACTTAATCCCCTTTCAGCTAAGTATATTGTCAGATAAAAAAAAAGAAAAAAGAAAAAAAGAATTGCCACTATTAATTGCATTGAGGCTAATTCTTACTATGCATCAATTAATTGGTGTACCATATGGAAAGTGCAGGCACAACCTGCACGAATGCAGGTTCATGCTTCCATTTGTGTGCACACAGACAAACTCTATGTCTTTCTCTTTGTGTAAGATCTCTCAGCAGTGTTGATACACATATTGTTTTTCACACCACAGTTAATGAGCCTCTTCTGTGTTCACAGCACATTGACTTGAACCCCTGCACCCATCCCCCCCCCCCCCCCCCCCCCCACACACACACACACACACACACTGCAGATGGTTGACTCCTGATCATTTTTGCCATCGATTTCTCACACAAGGCCAAATCCAGCCAGTGGCATGCTCAGGAGAAATGGCCATATTAATCTACTGCGATACATACAGCCCTGTTCCACATCATAAAGCTCACATGGCACGTTAGGGTATCAGGACAAATGCATGAGGGGGTCACAGTGTGATCTTGGGACTGAAAAATGAAACCAGATCCAGTGTGTGGCTTCTTTTAATGAACCTATAAACTATCAGGCAGAGCGTTTGGCATCGCAGCATTAAACGATGTAACTGTTACATCTATCACTATGCAATTTGCACATTTGGACAAACATAAAGTCAGTGCTATGCTATATTTTTCTGTCAACACTCAAACATGGCTGTATGCATGTATGTCTTGTGTTATGTTCTGTCATGTTATCTTCATATCACTATACATAAATACATATATTATACTGTGTATCGATAAGCTACTTATCTATATCCGCGCAGAAATGTAGGGTTTAGTAGAATGAATGAAAGAATCAAGCCATGTCTCTTCCATCCTCTTAGTGAAGAAAGTAGCATTATCACTCTGATGCTCTGTAAATGAGCTTTGAGCTATCAGGGTCCCTCTAATTACATGGTGCTTGAGCCTCTGCTTACTGCAGAGAGAGGTGTGAGAAAAGCGCTGTGCTCCTACAGGAAGTGGCCCAATCCGGTCTAGAGGGACACACATTAATCCCCCTGCAACGAGACAGAAAAGAGCAGGAAATAAAACTCCACAATTATCCCACTATTTTCTCACTGTTTGTGGGACAATTTGTTTTACGTCTGTTTTTCTGATCTTCCAGTTCAAGCGCACTCGACTGACAATAAGCTAATAAAGGCAGGACAATATTGAGAGAGAGATAGAGAGAGAGAGACAGATAGAGACAGAGAGAGAGAGAGTGTATCTGTGTGTGTGTGTGTGTGTGTGTGTGTGTGTGTGTGTGTGTGTGTGTGTGTGTGTGTGTGTGTGTGTGTGTGTGTGTGTGTGTGTGTTTTAGGAGTCCTTGTGGCTGTGTCAACTTAGTAGAGATCATTTTAATGGAGACATTCAAATTCTCCCCTACTGTAGGGAAATGATCAGATCTAAATCCCCTGTACACTACCATCTAGCCATTTTAAGCGAGACCTTCATGAGAACTGAGACTCCCTCGCTCCTTTCATCACCACATTCATTCCCTGTTATGGCACCTGTCTCAGTTTAGATTAATAACACAGGCCTGCTGTCATTTTTATATCAGCATCATAAACGTGCATGCCTCTACTGTACATTTAAAGGCACGGTAGATTGTTTTGCTTCATGCTGTTTATTTTTCAATCTAGCAGTCCTGATCTAAATCCTCCTGTCCATAAATGACCATAGCATGAACTGAAGACACCAGGGAAACATTATGTTGTATGTCATGGTTTAGTGTGTACTAAAAGCTGCTTGGTAGCAATTGACAGTTCATTACAGTTTACCTATTGAGTCTGTTCTTTAGACGAAGAACTTATTTCTGCTTGTTGTCTCAAAGTTCCTTCTTTTTCACTCAAGCATGGGATTAGAACTTGAAACATGCAGTTCATTTTACATCCCATCAAACTCCTTTTCTTCTATTCCCAGATTCACGCAATACCCAATCACAGTATGGCACAGAAAAGTAGTAGAAAAGTAGGAAAAGACATCTTGTTCTTTTACAGTTTCCTAACAGACAAAACTTGATGAACATGGAAACAATCTGTTCTAGCTATTGCCTCCTCCTTTCTGGGTAAGTGCACTGTCCCTGCTCTCTCTCTCTCTCTCTCTCTCTCTCTCTCTCTCTCTCTCTCTCTCTCTCTCTCTCTCTCTCTCTCTCTTTCTTTCTTTCTTCTATCCAGTTTAATGGCC
The DNA here is from genome assembly GCF_001660625.3 of Ictalurus punctatus. NCBI lineage: Eukaryota > Metazoa > Chordata > Actinopteri > Siluriformes > Ictaluridae > Ictalurus > Ictalurus punctatus. The sequence continues at coordinate 26,679,469 of NC_030417.2, forward strand.
ACTTCAGGAGCCCAGGTCTTTAAACAAAATGGATGGGCAAACTACCTGCCATCTGTCAAAGTCCTGTGCTGCACTTGACAAGTAAAACTGAAACAGTTGTCTGCCCTTCCAATATAATAAGAGATTTCCAGAGAGACAAGGTAAGATATCTTGGATGTATAGATTGCCAGATTGTGAACTTGTTGTCTGTAGTTGGGTCAGTAAAAAAAAAAAAAAAAAAGCATTTGGCACAAAGAATCAGACAGCAGCTGCTCAACATCCAGGGGAAAAGAATATCACCTCATTCCCCAGTCATTGTACCCCTCACCCAACATGCATATCCTTTTATTTTTCGTCTTGGTTCAATCTGCACATTTAATGCTTTTTGCCATCCTGCTCATCTATCTACAAACTGACTAATGTAGTTACTATTCATCAAGCTCTTGTTGAAAAAACTTTTTTTTTGTCCAGTTGCCAAGATCGCGCCATCTGCCTTTTCTTGATAGCTGCTGGTGCCATGTGATACTGTCTGCATCTACCACATGCCAGACCTGTGCCAGGGCCAGAGAGCAGGGAAAGAAATGAAAAGAAAATGGCTTTCTTTGTTGTCTAAATAATCCTGTTATAGCTGGCAGCTTATTCATTACTCAACTGGAACAATATCAATTAACATACAATACATACTTTCAGTGATGGAGCACAAGAGATGGAGTTGGAAGCAGGCCCGAGAGCTCAGATCTTCAAGCATTGGTACACGACCACATCCTGAAGTGCTTGATTTCTAATTGGAAAAGCAAATAGTTTTGGTGACTCCAGATCAAAGAGCAACTGACTGATGAAGGTAAAGAAAACAGGCTGAGTGGCAGGCAGAAAGTGAGAGCAGCTGTTGTGCAGCGTGCAGATTTTTCCCCCTCTGAGCATCTGCCACTGCAAATTGATTACCCTTGGGTAAGCCAGGTTGCACCACCCGCTCCTTACTAATAACATCTCTTGCTTTGACTAAGATACGAACAAGCCTTGTATTGCTGCTCCCCAGCCACACTAGACTGACTATAGGCTCCTGTGTAAAAACACAGGAAAGAGGAAAAAAAGAAGGACAACCATCCAGGAGGAAGAATTAAACTGAGAATAAAGAGGATGAGAGAGATGTGTAAGGAATAATGTATCTCTGGGTTACACAAGTTCTCCAAGACAGTAGGGAGCTAGAAGCAGCGGAAGCAAAAAATACCCTGGAGGAAATGAAGATAAAGTAACCCAGATACAGAGCTGCCTTACTGTTTGGTTTATGCAAATAGAAAAAGCAAGTTTGCTTGAAATGGGATGCATGGTGTATATGTGCATGTTAAAAGAGCCACTATGAAATAAGTCAGTTTTTTTTTGGTGTATGGATCTGGGAAATTAAACTCACATATGCTGGACCAGACAGGCTGATTTCCTTTCCTATTAAAGTATTTACTGTCCATACGCTAATCATCTGGCCAAACAGCTTTTCACAGTATTTTATTTCCACTACATCTTTTAAGAAATACCTTCATGTACAGTATTTAATATCTTAATATACCACTAGAGCAAAAATATATTTCATAATATTTCTCTTTGGTGGACTTGTTAATAGCCTATCAATTAGAAAAACTGAACTGTTTATGTACATTCTTTTACAGAAAATTTGCAGTATTGTAGATTTAGAGTACACATTTTATCAAAATGTTTTTTTCATCATCTCCAGTACTTCCTTTTTCTTTTCTTTTCTTTTTTTTTTTTTAATTTAAAATCATGCAGCACCGATATTAAAGTTCCTTCTCCACTTACCTATGTCTACTTATTGCTGTAGTTTTGAACATTACCACAGTCTCACCCAAGGCCTTATTGATTTACTGGAATTGATCAACTTCCAACCCCAAAGACACCAATGTTTAGTCAAAAGAAGAAAGTGAGGGAAACCAGCCAAATATCTTAGACAGGAAATGAGACTCTTGTGCTTACCACTGTCATGAGTGGATTAGATCCTCACACTGGAATGAAACCTAATTTACTTAAGCAATTGATTAGTTTAAAGGAAATGGCCCCAGGTTATGAGAATCCACATTGGCTCTGGTTCTACAGCTTATTTAAGGCTTCCCAGCTGAGATTTTATAGCACAGTAAAGGTAAGGAACAAAACAAAAGTCCAGTACTTGGAAACTTCACACATGTCCTCATAAGAAAAGTCATTTGTGCAATTGTAAGTTTGTATTCAGACAAGAAGGACAATCCTTGTGATATGATATGATAATATGATTTGTACATTAAATATCTGAGGTCGTTATGAGTCTTTAACAAAACTAACCTTTGATTGGCCTATTTTGGCTGATGCTCATGCTTGGCAGCACTGCCAAACATTAAATACGCTGAAGGTTAATTATCCCATTTATATATTTCCATCCATCACATCTTTCACTAGCCAAGCTCTATTTTACTGCTCAAATTTCTTTGAACTCACAAACGTACTTTGTACGACACTGACACAGAGAAAAGTGTTTTCATTGTGCTCTATTCTGACAAGACCTTATTGCACACTTTGACATTCAGACACAGATAAATAACAAAATATTGATCAGATGTAATTCCAGCAATGACGATAGTGAGGACTGGGGTAAAGCGAGAGAATATATAAAGGTGAGGGAGGTGTCTTAGGTGCTAGAGAAATTACCTTACTGGCTGACTGGAGAGAAATGTGACTGGCTATAAAAAAAAGTTACTTTCGCTCTGCTTCCTGAAAGACCTTTTCCCAGATTTTTATATTACGCAATAAACATGACAAGCCTGTCACTAAAGCTGTAATGAATATTTAATCTACTGGAAACAGGGCCTCTGTACCCCGCTCCCCTTCCGTCCTGCACTTACTGCTCTGACTAACATACAGTAGAGCAGGATTTCTTTGTCCAGTCAATTTGGCACAATTTATTTTGTCAAGCATAACATGTCACTTAGATTAGTTGTTATTTGTACAGTGAGGGAAAAAAAGTATTTGATCCCCTGCTGATTTTGTACATTTGCCCATTGACAAAGAAATGACCAGTCTATAATTTTAATGGTAGATTTATTTGAACAGTGAGAGACAGAATAACAATAAGAAAATCCAGAAAAACGCACGTCAAAAATGTTATAAATTGATTTGCATTTTAATGAGGGAAATAAGTATTTGACCCCTCTCAATCAGAAAGATTTCTGGCTCCCAGGTGTCTTTTATACAGGTAACGAGCTGAGATTAGGAGCACACTCTTAAAGGGAGTGCTCCTAATCTCAGCTTGTTGCCTGTATAAAAGACACCTGTCCACAGAATCACTCAATCAATCAGATTCGAAACTCTCCACCATGGCCAAGACCAAAGAGCTCTCCAAGGATGTCAGGGACAAGATTGTAGACCTACACAAGTCTGGAATGGGCTACAAGACCATTGCCAAGCAGCTTGGTGAGAAGGTGACAACAGTTAGTGCGATTATTCGCAAATGGAAGAAACACAAAAGAACTGTCAATCTCCCTCGGCCTGGGGCTCCATGCAAGATCTCACCTCGTGGAGTTGCAACGATCATGAGAACAGTGAGGAATCAGCCCAGAACTACACGGGAGGATCTTGTCAATGATCTCAAGATAGCTGGGACCATAGTCACCAAGAAAACAATTTGTAACACACTACACCGTGAAAGACTGAAATCCTGCAGCGCCCGCAAGGTCTCCCTGCTCAAGAAAGCACATATACATGGCTGCTGAAGTTTGCCAATGAACATCTGAATGATTCAGAGGACAACTGGGTGAAAGTGTTGTGGTCAGATCAGACCAAAATGGAGATCTTTGGCATCAACTCAACTCGCCGTGTTTGGAGGAGGAGGAATGCTGCCTATGACCCCAAGAACACCATCCCCACCGTCAAACATGGAGGTGGAAACACTATGCTTTGGGGGTGTTTTTCTGCTAAGGGGACAGGACAACTTCACCACATCAAAGGGACGATGGACGGGGCCATGTACCGTCAAATCTTGGGTGAGAACCTCCTTCCCTCAGCCAGGGCATTGAAAATGGGTCGTGGATGGGTATTCTAGCATGACAATGACCCAAAACACACGGCCGAGGCAACAAAGGAGTGGCTCAAGAAGAAGCACATTAAGGTCCTGGAGTGGCCTAGCCAGTCTCCAGACCTTAATACCATAGGAAATCTGTGGAGGGAGCTGAAGGTTCGAGTTGCCAAACGTCAGCCTCGAAACCTTAATGACTTGGAGAAGATCTGCAAAGAGGAGTGGGACAAAATCCCTCCTGAGATGTGTGCAAACCTGGTGGCCAACTAAAAGAAACGTCTGACCTCTGTGATTGCCAACAAGGGTTTTGCCACCAAGTACTAAGTCATGTTTTGCAGAGGGGTCAAATACTTATTTCCCTCATTAAAATGCAAATCAATTTATAACATTTTTGACATGCGTTCTTCTGGATTTTTTTGTTGTTATTCTGTCTCTCACTGTTCAAATAAATCTACCATTAAAATTATAGACTGATCATTTCTTTGTCAGTGGGCAAACGTGCAAAATCAGCAGGGGATCAAATACTTTTTTCCCTCACTGTATATGGTGGGAAGCTGGCGGTCTTTAGTCTGGGTAAAAGAAGAACAAAAATCAACAAAGTTTATAACCTCCTGAGACCCTGCCCATTGACTTGTGTCCCCTGTAGTGGACATTTTGTTTTCATGCATGTCCTTTGACTTTTTTGAGCTACTCTAGCAATTCCTGCTATACTATAAATAGGACATCCTGAGCTTTCTAGTGATATGTCATGTTATAGGCTGGGATGCTAGGAACAACTTCTTACACTGCATCCAAAATGGCCGGCATAGGAACAAGCACAATTTATGGAAAGAAGAAAGATAACTAAATTCTTGTATTTTTCATACATATTTTTTTTACTATGATTATCACATATATTCATTTTTATTAAAGTATCAGGAATAATATATTTAGTTCTGAAAGCAGTTAAATTGTTTGTGTGTAAAAACCCAAAATAGGTGGGAAATGAAACAAAACAAAACAACTTTTTCCCCTTGGGCCTCAGGAGGATAGACATCTTTAACCTCATCATTAATCTTTTGGGGAATCGGCATTGTCAGTATCAAGACAATTTCAATAATATGGGAGCTCAGTGGAGAAATTCAACCTAAAAATGAGGAATTTTCTTTTTAAAATCTGAATGTAGAATAAGAAAATGTTCTGCTAGTTAGCAAGCTAGCTAGCTTTTACCCAGCCACCCTACACAATTGAAAAAGAAATGTACTACACAGATCTCAGTAGACGAGAGGTATGAAAAAAAGTAATTTTATACAATTTGTTTATCTAAATTAAATTAGCAAACTGTGTCTCATAACATGTTGTTGAGGAACTTCAAGGTCAAGCTCTGTGTTCTGACTTTTGCTGTTAGCCCCAGCATCAACAGCATGAAACATATTAAATTTAGCACTGTACACCAGGACATCCTGGTCTGTGCTGTGCTCCAGCTCCAGTGTGAAATCAAATTTTTGATTAAAAGCCATTTGATATGACAAAATGTTCAAAACTGTTATCACAAGGGAACCATGAAAGCCAATATACATCAGTTTTCTCATCACAAAGAAACTACTTGTGTGTGAATACTCAACGGCACAAAACCTCTATAAGCCTTTGACATTTTTTTAATGTGAGTAGATGACAAAGAGTCCTGTAAATCTGCTTTATTCAGTTCTGTAATGTTACAGAGTTACACGTTTCAACATTATAAATCAGCGTCTCTATGCCATAGAGCAGCACATCTACAGGATGGGTGTAACGATACACATAAATATGAACTATATGGTTGGATTCTCCAGTCACATGCTTGTGCCAACTAATTAGAGTGTGAAATTTGTGAAAGAGCCAACAGTATTCAAATATAATGTTGTTGTTTTTTAAAAAAAATTCTGTGTGCATAAATAAAAGCAAATATTTTATGCCTGGGTGAAAATAAGTATGCGTACTGCACTCGATGCCAATATCTAGAGAGGAACCTTTCTGGGATGGAGAGCGCTAACACTTGCTAGTTAACCAACATTTCTACCACACAATATAATAGTTCTTTTAATAATAGTTTCATGAGCCAGACGTCTAGCTTTTGCTACAGAGCCTGGTACATTTCATTATAAGACATGGACCAACAAATAGTGTTAGACTTTAGACATGGTCTGCATTTGGGCATCCTGATACCCCCGATAATCCTTCTCAGTACTTTATATCTCTTGGCTTGCCAACCCATTCAATTCTCTTAATCAATTGCACCTGGCACATCTGAAATCGCCTTTTTCATTCACTAAGTGATAGAATCTGAAGTGAATTAGTGTTATCCAGGAACACGGCATGTTGCCGTGACAAACAAATGAGAGATGAATCACTGTGTGTAATCAGGAGTGTGGAGAGATTACCGAACAGACCCTGCAGCTTACTGACTCCATCCTCTTACAGTACTCCCCACCATTCAGCTATAAAGCCTCATAAGAACAGAACAAAACTGCCTGCTGTCTCTAAGCACACACTGCTGAGATTCACAGCACCATACACATCCAAAGCACATGCTGGTATATTGAGGAACAGTTAGACAACTTATTGTGTTTGACTTGTGACGCATTATACACTGTTCATGCTGTATTTTTTATTTTTAGGAACATCACAGAAACCATCCAGCTTTTTTGACTACACTAAGATTTGACGAGAGAGCCTTTTAAAATTCGCAGAGGTGTCTGTGTGATGTTATTTGTTTTATCCTGGTAGTTACAGAGATGCAATATTCACTTAGCAAACACACAACAAGATCTCACTTAACTCTTTATAACTCCATTGTGGGATGCATATGTATGGCCTCGATTTAACCCGTTGAGCACAGAAAATGGGGCAAGGCACTTAACCACTCAGCTGAAAAAAAAACAAACAATCAATACATTTGGCTCATTGTGTAGTAAGGCCAGAGACAGATTTTAAAAAGGTCATGATGACTCAAAAACATTTTGAGCAGCAATAATATGGGAACTAACAAAAGATTCAGATTCAAAGGTTCACTGGAATCGATGTTGTCTCCAGATGCACACAGTATGCTCTGAAAGCAGTCTTATCCAGATTTTGAAGTTTTCAGAAGCTGTCAAGGTGTCAAATTCACATGCCAGAATAGTTTAGCTTTGCTCCTTTCAGTTGTCTGGATGGACATTTTTAGTCCAGTTCGGTCCCAAGCTTCCCCTGCAGGAGAGAGGTGAGAGGTGGCATGGCGTGAACAGTTTTCACTCCTCTGTTCCTGTTATAAACTCTCCAATAAACACTGACCCACTTTGATTCTCTCTCGCTCTCATTATCTCTCTCTCACCTGGCTCCCTAAGATGTCTGTGGTCAAAGACTGACAAATGGCTTTAATTCGATTGCAGTTGGACTCGGAAGGAGGGGAATGAAAGGCTAATGATGTACAATGGTGTAGCACAAAGGGTGAATGTTTGAGATGCTGGACATATACAGACCTGTGGGATAGAGAAGACTGAGGCCAATCAAAGGCTAGCAGATTAAACCACTGTGAGTTTAATCTGTGAAAGGGCATGAGAAACGGCTTTGCTGCAAACTGAACACCAGACTGTCTAACTTGCACACTTTACTGTGAAACCTTTTCAGCTCTGGTCTTATGCTCTTGGATATGATGACCATAATTTGGTTTGTGTAAACACCGGACCAGAGAGGTCAGATTAGGAATATACAGTGTACAGGGTGTCCCAAACGTCTCCATACATAGGGGAAATTAGCATTTTTTTTAGCAATGTGGGGTTTTTTTCAGAAAGCCTTTAAGAATGCCTTGGACAAAAGAAGAAGATATTGAAATCTTTCTCATAGCCGGGTTAGCCTTTAACAGGAAACATGGCAAGCACATCACACACACACACACACACACACACACACACACACACACACACACACACACACTGTTGCCAAACTTATTAACCAATTCAAAAAGAAGTGCTGCGGACAAAGAAGTGGGCGTTCATGAACATCCACTGACGGACGTGCATATGAAGCGGTGCTAGCATGCATAATCCCCTATGTATGAAAACTTTTGAAACACCCTATATAATATTCCCTCTGAATATTATTTTATTTGTCTCAATCCACCCAGACATCTCATTAAGAGACCCCAATTAATCATTCAAAGACCATAATAACAAGTGCTCCCTAAAGAAGAAAGCTACATTCTGTAGCTAGTGTTAATTCAGGTCCTTGTGTTACTAGTGTAGGCAGAAATTCAACAGTAAGCCACTTCGTGAATAGACACTGTGTGCAAAAATCACCGAAGGGCAGGAAATAATTTGAGTAAACCTAAAATGAACCCTCATTTTAATATTGCTCTCTCGCTCCCTATTTTACATGACAGCTTAGTAAGTCACACAGAACATGCCCACTTACATCACATGCGATTTATCAGATTGTGCACGGCAATTACTACTCTTTATTTGGGATATTAATGAATTAGAGACACAGAGTATTAACTAAATAGAAAAAAGGCCTTGAAGAAGCAGAAAAGAGAAGTGCATAGATGTTGGTTTTAGAGACATTTTAACCTGACTCTGGCACATCAAAAGCAGCCCACTCTTTATGTGACAAACTCCATTTCTCATCACTAAACAGTGCAGATGAAGAGAGATTTGCTGCTGACAAGGCTAGCTGACAAAAAAAATGTGAAAAAACAAGAATGGTTACATTTTTGAGGAAGGATATGGGAACATCTGTGCATTGTCATTAATGGGGAACAAGAACAGGGCTAGGGGTAGTAACAGGACATTCAAGGGCGTTGTGTGAATGTGTGTGTGTTTCTGTGCGTGTGTGTGTATATGTGTGTGTGTTGTGGGGGGGGGGGGTCGTCATTGCATTATGCTGGCAGGATGTGCAGCATTTCTAGTGCTGCCCCTGGGAATAGCATAACCTAATAACTCACTGACAGCTATGCAAGCATTAGCCCTGATCACCGATTCTGTTTTGAGTGCTTATTGAGGCCAGCAGTTAATAATTGAGCCTGTATATGTTTCATTATTAATATCCAATGTTTGGTCTAAAGAAGGTGGAAACTTCATCCAATTAAAACCAAATTGTGCATACAATCCTGTGCCGAGTAGGTATTTGACATGAGCTTAGCACAACTAAACAGCTGGGCCAGAGCAGAGACTTTGAAAGGCACTTTTAAGGTCTGCTTCAAATTTCATTTGTTTAAACATAAATACAATGCAAAGAGGCAGAAATATATTTGCCACCAGGTTCTCTGATTGCTCATGTGTCAAATAATAAGAAAGTGCAGTAAAAAAAAAAAAAAAACAGTCCAGCGTTGTTTTTCTTTCTTGGTGACTTTGGTCACAGTAGAGCCTCAATGCTCTCCCATTCCACAGACCTAACCAGTGTGCTCAGCATATTATTAGAGAAATAAGGTACAGGATTTATGGGGTGTGTGTCATAGTGCTGTAAAAGATCTTATGGATTAGTGTTTTCCTGAAGGAGGTGTCAGAGAGGTGGAGGAAGTGTGTGTTGAGCAATGTATATTACAGGAGAGAGAGGGAGGATATTACTGATGACTTTCTGGATAAATTCTGACACACTGCAGTTACGTTTAGATTTTGACCCATCTTGGCTGTTATTTTCAAATGTGAAAATGTTGAACACCTCTAAGTGACCTGGCAAGTAAACAATTATTTGTAAAACATAAACATCCCCCAGTCACTGTTCCTCCTAAAATGCTGAACAGAGAAAACCTCCTGTAATTAAATGGCCATGTTAGTGGAGCACTGGGGTTTCCAATAAGGTGTGTTTGCAGATTGCAGATCACAGAGGTTTGAGTCCCTAGACAGGATTGTGGGCATTTTTCTGGGTCCCAGTACGGAAGTCTTTAAATAGGAATAAGCATCCATACATGGTAGTCCAGCTAGCTATCCTGACAGGATTTGAAGTCATATATATGAATCCATATACACTCTTAATGCTAGCCAACTTATTTACATGAGGTATCCAAGAATGTCTGACAGGAATTTTAAGTCATATTTATAAAAGCTCCTCATGTTCACAGCTAATCTAGATGGCTAACTCCTGACAGGATTTCTGACAGGAATAAAAAAACGAAGGAAAAAAAAAAACATATTTATAAATACTTCACTGCTAGTCTACACTGCTAATATCCTGACAGAATTTCTCGCTGGATTTTAAGCCTTATGTATAAATGCTCATAAACTTCACTGCTAATATAGATGGCTAACACCTTGGCAGGATTTCTCACAAGGTTTTAAAGTCATATTTATAAATACTCATCATCTTAACTGCTATCCTGGACTGCTAACATCCTGACAAGGTTTCTGACAGGAATTTTAAGTCACATTAATTAATACTCATCATCTTCACAGACTACATACTTCCTGAGAGGATTTCTCATAAGATTTTTTATTAATACAGTGTTTTAAAGTCATATTTATAAATACTCATACTCATCTTCACTGCTAGTCTAGATCGCTAACATCCTGATAGGATTTCACACAGGGTTTTTAAGGCATATTCATAAATGCTTATCATATTCATTTTGATGATTTTGAAGTCACATGTATAAATGCGCGTAAGCCGCACGGTCAGTGCTAGTCAACTCTGTTAATTTGACAGAATTTCTGAGAACACTTTTACCACACATTCATAAATGTTTAGATGGATAGTGTCTTCAAGTTCATATTTGGTCTCAAAGAAATGCCCATTTCTACCATACAAAGACATAGCCACAACTTAAATAAAGAGACAGTGGATAAACATGAATTTATTATGAATAATGCTACAGGTCATTGCATAGTGGTCAATGACTTTTTATATATTATAACTAATAGAGTGGCTTTTAGGTAGCATGATAATATTGTTATTGCGTCTTGTGATCTGACATGTATTATATCATAACTAGATATTTCAATTATATTAAAAGACGGCTGTTTCCAGACCAGCAATAACACACTTTAAAGTGACATTTTTGCTATTGCAGGCCACACTGAAAGTGAACTGGCTGAAGCCTGCAAATCAGTTTCCACAACAAAAGAGAGTGTGAAGTCATGAGAGAAGGACGGATGTAAGCCAGTGTCTGCTTTTCTGCAACACAAAGGCAAACGAAGACACGCAAGAAAAGCAGGAGCAGACAAACTTGCGCCCCATGGACATAAATAGTGACAATAAAACGAGACCTCAGCAAGCTCTCGTATGCGAGGATGTTCTTCTGGGATACTCACAGTGTCAGAATTTGCCAGACTGAACAACATTTAAAGTTAGTACTGAACTTTTTCTTGCCACAAGTTTCATCATTTACAGTTTCTTTCAGAGTCATTACTCATTGTCTGATGTTTAGTTCATTTGTATTTAACCCCCCCCCCCCCCCCTTTTTTTTTTACAATACTGGGCACATTAGCATATAAACTCAGTCAATTTCAATAAATGTTTTATCACTGTGTTGTTTTAACCCTGTGTGAAGCACTGTTGACCCTATATAAGATATGCTGTATAAGTAAACGTTTTCTTTTTTCATCTTTGTCTTCTTAATAATAATAATAATAATAATAATAACAACAACAACAACAATAACAACAACAACAACAACAACAATACTAGTTATTATTATTATTATTATTGTTATTATTATTATTATTAGTAGTAGTAGTAGTATTAGTATTATTATTATTGTTGTTGCTGTTGTTGTTGTTGATGTTTCTGTTATTGTTACTTGAGCCCTGTGTTAGGTTAGATATGTTAGCTATTAAAATATCAAACATTCATCAAATAATTGAAGATCTTGTGTCATGCGAATATTATTAAATTCCAGCAGTTACCAAATATGAAAGAAAATTATAATATATAACATAAAACAAAAACTGAACATTACTTATCTTGTACGCTTGAAGCACCATTATAAAAATATAGTATATACTGTGTGTATATTTCTAAAGTTTACTATAAGTTTACCATTTTATACACTACCCTGTACTAGTTCTATATTTGCCTTGGACTAAATTGAGACAAAAATAGTTCCCAGTAAATTTATTTCAATCTGATTTATTTTAGCCAAACACAGCTGTGCCAGTTGGGAGCTGGTCTATGATTTTTGATCGGATTTTAGTTTCATTTTTCAAATCAGGTCACTTTTATTGTCACTTTTATTTAGCATATTTGGAAGGTATCAGCAGAAGCATTGTATAGTAAAAATCTGGTTAATATGATGTTAAGTAAAAGTGGATTGAAAAGTCTTTTGCTCTATACACAATTTAAAATGTGTGCTGAAAAGATTAATTTCCTGATATTTACATCCAGATGTGTTAAACAACATAGACCATGACACCTTTTGTTGCAGACCACCAAATCTTTAGGCAAACAAAAGTAATGGAATACATAGTCTTAAAATTGTCTTAAAATAAATTAAAGTAAAGAAAACTTAAATATTTGGTTGGTAACCACTGACAACACCAAACTGGGGTTGTTCTCCCGTCAGTCTCGTTTACAATTATGGCATTTTGGCAGGTACCCTTATCCAGAGCAACTTACAATTATCTCATTTATACAATGAACAGTTGGGTTAATGGGCTTGCTCAAGGGCCCAACAGGGGCAGCTTGGTGGTGCTGGGATTTGAACTCACAACCTTCCGATCAGAAGTCCAACCACCGAGCTACCACTTGGTAAAGTCTTAACCACTGAGCTAGCATGCATTTCACAGAGGTGAATTAAATGCATGCTCAATTTCTTTAAGGTCTGGTGAGTGACTTGGCCAGTCTAAAACCTTCCACTTTTTCCCCTTGATAAAGTCCTTTGCTGTGTTGGCAGTGTTGTCACATAATTTAATGCATTTCACATAATTTAATGCATTTCTTGGTAAACTGGCAGAAAAAATGTCCTTGAAAACATCTGAATTAATTCTGCTGCTACCATCATGAGTTACATCACCAATCAAGATTAGTGAGTCTGTTCCAGAAGCAGAGATGTGAGCCCAAACCATGACACTACCTCCACCATGTTTCACAATTGAGATTGCATGTTATGGATGGTGAGCACATCCTTTCTTTCTCCACACTTTGGCCCTTCCATCACTTTGGTAGAGGTTAATCTTGGTTCCAGAACTTTTGTGGCTCATCTCTGTATTTCTTTGTTAATTCCAATCTGGCTTTCTGATTCTTACCTCTCATGAGTGGTTTGCATCTTGTGGTATGGCCTCTATATTTCTGCTCTCAAAGTCTTCTTCAAACAGTGGATTGTGATACCTTCACCCCTGCCCTGTGGAGGTTGTTGATGATGTCACTGACTGTTGTTTTGGGGATTTTCTTCACAGCTCTCACAATGTTTCTGTCATCAACTGCTGTTGTTTTCCTTGGTTAACCTGTTCCATGTCTGGTTACACAGCTCTCTGATCTTCATGTTGGTTTATCCTTTTTAACAACAAATGCAATCTTCACAAGTGACACCTGGGGTCCAAACGAAGCATAGACATTCAGAGCTATTAATTCTCTAAGCAATCAATTGAACAGAACACACATGGGCAGCAAGAAAAACATCAGTCACATGTTCCAATATTTTTGATCACTTGAGAAATGGGTGGGTTCAAGCAAAAGGTGCATGTTCCAAGTTCTTTAACACATCTGGATGTAAACATGAGGAAATGAAAACTGAAATTGATCTGTCATCTCATATTCATTGTTTGATCTCAAACCCAAATGTCTTCATTGTATAGAGAAAACAACAGACTTGGCTTTGCTGTTCCAATAATTTCGGAGGGGACTACTCGTATTTAGTCTACCTAGAGACAAATAAGTGTAATATATCTATATATATATTTTACACGAGGGATGGGAGAATGAGATTGGCTGATGTGATGGCGTATCCCTATAAAAGGGCCGGTTTGTCATCCGTGTTGTGTGCGGAGCTCTATGGATATCTCCTCTTGTCGGCAGATTGAATCCTAGTTGTATATCAAACCTTTGTTTGATAGTTAATTTCATGTTGCAGGTTATTCCTTGTTATGGTTCTTGTTAAAGATGTTTGGAGCATAGGGGTGACCTGCCATTTATTTTAGATGATTGTTTGTGTATTGTTTATGATAGGAGGCTAGGGAAGTTCTCTTGTATTTTTATTTCTATTATGTTAGGTTAAATTTTGTATGTTTTTTCCTAGCTGTTTTTGTTTGTTTTTATTTTGGCCTGTCATGGCTCCAGCAACCCCTACCTGTCGAATAAACATAATGGTTATTATATTTATAGTGTCTGTCTGTGGTAGTCACAGAGCGCTAAGCTGCAAGCTAGCTAACTAGCTAACTTTCACTGAAGAAAGTACTGAAAGCTAGCTAACTAGACCTATAAATAAACAACGAATTTCCAAAAAAAATCAAATAATCTAACTGAACTTATTTACAACTTTATTTACAATATTTACTGATTACAACAATAAAATTACAAGTTGTTTAAGTTTGAAATGTTATTCATATTCTTTACCGTTTCAATGATTGACAGCTGGTTACAAGGATCCACCCCTTTGAGAGCTCTCCCAAAAAAGCACATTGTCCAATAAATATTAAGCATTTTTCTATGTATAGCCCATCCTCCTACACACTCAAAGACTGTGAAGTGTAGCCGTAAATCCAGGTAGACGTATTAAAAATCTGTGGTCCAACGAGCCTTAATCTTTGCTTTGAGATTTTCACACAGGTTCTGCTGTCCTGTCCACCAAAAACAGCTTTCATCAAATGAAAGAACAGCTCAATATTGCAATGAGAAATTTGATATTTTGATTCTTAAAAAGACTGAATTTCACCAAGAGTGATGAATAATATAGAGACTCTGGCAAAAATACATTATTTATGCATTTTAATGAAATTTTAGAGGAGCCTGGGGTTCACAAGTACTCTTGACACAATCGCCTATGTATAATAGTATATAATCATCCATCAATATTGTAAGTACAACCGACAATTAATGTCTCTCCAAGAACATGACTGCAGTGTATTAATAGGTAAGTAAATGCATAGGGAAGGTGATGGCAAGTTCAGCTAAGAGGCGCCTAAATTATTCTACTGTAAACTTGTACAATTCTGTAGTATACCTGAATGGGAATTTTTTTTTTTCATAAGAGCTTGGTATTTTCATAAATGTGCACAAAAATCTAGGCAGTATGTTATAAGTCATGATTAATGAGAGGTCTACAAAACATCAGCTTAATCCACAGATTTATAAATAAGTCCTTAATGAGCTTTGAAACAGAATGAGTGAATGAACCAAGCAAAGTCATGGGTTTGACTAATTGTTTGCTTGCCAGCCATCAGTCCCTTGACATTTGAGACTGAGCTTAACCATTTTATTGATAAGCCATTTAGGCAAAACAAATGGTACCCCTGAGCCAACGCTAATAACACAGAGTTGCAAAGGAGCATTGCAGATACCATGAAGTACATAAAGACTGATTATATATGACAACAAACACCTGTTTTCAATTTGTAGTCTGCCAGTGGACAGTAGTAGTCTGACCTAAAGGAAGGTCAAGGTGTTACAGGGAAGAGCTCCGAAGATTATATGTAAGTGACAAAAACAGAGCACATACATCTGTCTTCCCCTAAAGAAAACCCTGGAGGTGTGTATTAATGAGGAAAGTGCAGAGATAATGAAGACCAGGGAAGGTGATGACAAATTCAGCTAAGAGGTCCCTCATGATGAGCCATTGGTTTTGCAAATTAAGTGAAGGATTAGAGCTTCTCTTTTCAATCTAATTCTAGCACAGCCTCATAGGAAAACATTTTAACCCCTGTTTCATTTACTGTGTATTAAATTGATCCCAAAAGCATACAAGCTCAAACAGCAAGCGAACTGCAGGAGCAGATGTTCTGCTGTTAAATTTACTCTCTCAATGAAAAGCAAAAATCTCACGTTCTGATCCTGTGTTGCTATCACACCGTCACACCTGTGCTGCATGAATTTAGCCTTCAGCTTTAACATCTCGCCAAATCAGAGCAGACAAGAGAATGTTGAAACGACAACTTCAAAATGAGGTACAAAAAAAGAAAAGAAAAGGAAGATAACAACCGTGGACAGGCCTGTGAGACACACACATACACACACGGGTTTATTTTTGTCTCCTTCTGTCTGTGATGGTATATCAGGGTGATAAAATTGCATGTGGATGATTCTTCATGACACTTCAGGTTGCTGCTGTTGACCACAGAGGAGGGGTGAGGAGCAAAGGCAGAAGAGGGACAGATGGTTTAGGCACAGAAGGTGTGTGTGTGTGTGTGTGTGTGTGTGTGTATGTGTGTGTGTGTGTGTGTGTGTGTGCATGCCTGGGGCTTTTTAATACAGCATTCAGACATATAATCATCTGCACCGGAGAGGCTCGGACGTCCAATCATGCCATAATAAAGCTTTCAAAGAGCCGTGAACAGATTGGACATGGGGCCTTTGAGGAGAGACAGAGGTAAAGGTTTAATAGGGAGCAACTGTTATTCTTCCCCATTTGCAGTATAAAATGGCAAAATAATTACAAATCACCTAAATATAACTGTCCGTTTTTAGTACATATTTCAATTTTTTATTTGTATAGCGCTTTTATCAACGAACAATGTCACAAAGCAGCTTTGCAGAAATATATCAATTCCGGATATAAATGTTTAATTTATAAGTTTATCCCTAATGAGCAAGCCAGAGGCGACAGTGGCAAGGAAAAACTCTCTGAGACAACATGAGGAAGAAAACTTGAGAGGAACCAGAATCAAAAGAGAAACCATCCTCATCTGGGTAATGATTGGGTCTGACTTTTTTTAGGAAGAGTTTCAGTTATAAATATTATTTATATGCCACTAAATATATTGTTTCCTAATAGTATTGTTTCAATCAGGGGGAAAAATGTTACTTGTGAATGACCTTTTGTTTAAACTTAGTGGGGGTGTATGGTGGCTTCGTGGTTAAGATGGTCGCTTCACACCTCCAGGGTTGGGGTTTGATTCCTGCAGCTTGTATGTTTTGCATGTTCTGCTTGTACTACGGGGGTTTCCTCCGGGAACTCCACTGCCACCCCCACCCCCTTCCCCAGTCCAAAGACATGCATGGTAGGCTGATTGGCATGTCCATAGTGTATGAATGTGTATGTGATTATGCCCTGCGGTGAATTGGTACCTTGCCTTGTGCCCCATGCTCCATGGGATAGGCTCCAGGATCCCCGCAAACCTGTAGGACAAGTGGTATAGGAAATGAATGGATGGATAGAAACCTTAGTGTGCTGACAATTACATTAATATTAATCATACAATATAATTGACAAGAAAACAAGAACACATTGCTCTTAAGTGAAAAACTGCATTTAAGTACTTTGATAACTCCTCTGAAATTGAACATTAACACAGTTATGCCTTATGAATAGGCCTGTCACGATAACTACTTTTGTTGGACAATATATTGTCTCAGAAATAATTGCGATAAATGATATTATTGTCATTTTAAGACCATTTTATGTCACGGATATAATGATAATGTAACAGCATAATAATGCAAGTACACCCTTTTGAAGAGCAATGAACTTTTAACTCTTAAGAATATTCAGACACTGCAATACAATATTGTGAATTTTTTATGCTTTAGTTAGTGCGTTTTTACGGAAAGAGCGTATTCACAACGTGACTTATCATTCTACCTAGCTCCTCACTTAAGTTCAGTTCACGTGTGCATTCGTGTCATTTTGTGCAGAAACAAGTTGTAATATTATGTTAATGTTGTGTACAGTATTTGTCTGATTAATCTCATATGTATATAGGACGTGTCTGGGTGAGTTAATTAACCCGGTAGTAAAGCGCTTCAGTTTACCGCTGTTCATTACTGACAATGACTGAATTATCTGAAACACTAGAACTTCTTACAACATTTTTCTGCATCAAAAAACATTGTTAATGCATAATGTTAATATCTTGCGTGTCATTTTTTCAATAGTATGTTGTAATTAAAATCTGTGCTAATGCTTGTACGCATTAAATTCGAATGCACTGCAATTGAATCCGAATGCACATTTTTATCTCAAATTCACCAAATATTCAAAGTTCGAATTTTAATTTGACAGCCCTAGAGCAGACGAGAGAACAGAAGCAGAACGAATGGTTAAAATGTTACCGACATTCATTCTTATTCATTCTTAAACAAACACGCATGTAAACTCAATGGGCAATATTGAGGTTGGCAAAAAATTATCATGCTCGTGTTCATATATCGTACGATAAGTTGATAACGTATTTATTGTGACAGGCTTACTTTTCAAAAACTATCATTATCATTATGTCCCAATAATGGCAATCAAAACCATTTATTTTCCTTTGCATATGAACATCATGTTATTTTCAGCACTAGTAATGAGTACAGTTAGTTAGCCAAGTAAAGAATATGCTAAAGATTGCATTTGTCATGCATTGCCTAATATTCCTAATATAACTAAAAACCGGTAAACAGTTATTGTGTCATATATCAAGGAGGTAACTCTGGACTTCAGTTCCCATCAGCCACTGTACTGTACTACAATATGTCACATGACCACCTGCACCTGAATCACGTTTTTGTTAACGAGCACACTTATATATACCCATTGTTTGCACTGCTTCTCTGTCTTACGTTTGTCTTAGACTATCGGTGTCCATGTTACGTGTGTTGGTCCTGTCAGTATATGTTTAGTCCTTGTCACAGTGTTTTGCATTAGTCATAGTATCTTTTGTGTTTTGTTGGTTTATTTAATAAAAACGTTTAAAATCTGCAATTGCTTCCGCATCTACCTTTGAAA
The DNA here is from genome assembly GCF_001660625.3 of Ictalurus punctatus. Taxonomy (NCBI): domain Eukaryota; kingdom Metazoa; phylum Chordata; class Actinopteri; order Siluriformes; family Ictaluridae; genus Ictalurus; species Ictalurus punctatus. The sequence goes on from NC_030417.2 coordinate 26,698,284, forward strand.
CATGACATATTGCTGAGTTTGTTTGTTTGTTTGTTTGTTTTTAAGCTGATGCTAACTTGTTTACTTTTTCTGTCCTAAGCTGTCCAGTGTACTTATCATATTTATCCATGGGGATCTCATAGTGTCGTTTAATATAGTACTCTTTTGCTACAGACACGGGTAGTGAGCAGATTAAATATAGCTGTTGACCTCACAGAAGTAAAAGCTTTCTTTCCATTTCTTCTAAAATATTCACCCTTTGAGTTCAATATTTCTTTCTTTTTTTGGACATGTTCAAAATCCCAAGTAGCTTGCCATACATGTATCAGTTCCAAACAACTAAATTTCAGGCTGCTTTATAATGCGCATGTGTGTTAGGTGTCCCGGGGTGTAACAACAACACAAATAAATTATTTTTTTTTGTATTTTATATTATTGTTATTTTGAAGATTGGACACCTTCGTGGGCCGTATGTTTGGCACCTCTGGTCTAAATGATATAAAACCATACAAAATAGTAAGGTTGTGTCTGCTTCGACTCTAATGAGGGTTGAAATGTTATTGCTCAAAATCTTACCATTACAGAATTGTCAGACTGAGTCTTATAACTTCAAGGTCTCCAAATAGCTTCACAGGTCATCTTTGTCATCTCAACAAAAGCTCTTCAAATGAGCAGGTCATTAAGTACGTTAGCAAAACAAAGAGCGATTAAAGCAGACTGTTAAATGCCTTTAAGCAGGGACATTTGGATCAATAAAAGTTAACAGCAAATTGGCTATGTTCATTATATGGAAGTATTTTGTGGACAATATTCAAAACTGTATTTGCAATTGCGTTTCCTACTTGTGGACGCATAAATTGTGAAATAATTCAAATGATAATTCAAATCATGTATTACCATTTGCATTATCATTTACACGAACATACAGCGTCTGCCAAATTTCAAATGGAAATTTACCGCTTGTGTTACATGTTATGACCCTATCATATTGAAATAGCAATAGCAAGTACCCCGTTTGCTATTTCCTTTCCTCAGTGTGGCACATGGACCCTGCCAATATTCAAACAGAACGGCAAATCCATTTGCATTTGCATTTCCCATGCCTTGCACAGAAACCTGTCAATCAGTGTTGGAGGTGGGAGAGTACTATGGGGCGTGTTTGTATTTGGAAGTGACGTCACTCACAGTCGACCGCATTTTAGACTGCCTCGCTGTCACCGGAGATTCACTGCACATTTGAGATTCTCTTTCTCAAACAATAAACACATAGAACGAGAACCAAGTACAGTTGATATATTTGTAACTTTTCTCCCGTTAAATTCTCCCTGAAGCGAATCTCTCAGAAACGCAGCTCATCAGCGCTTTGTAGTAATGGAGTCACTAATGGACCGTGTAAAAATTGCATAACATGGACAACTGTAAAATTCTACGAAGATTATAGTCATCTACTTCACAGGATATCGAACATATTGCAGTTTTATAATATAGTATGGATACAGCCCTGTGTGTGCGGAGTTTGCATGTTCTCCTCGTGCTGCGGGGGTTTCCTCCGGGTACTCCGGTTTCCTCCCCAAGTCCAAAGACATGCATGGTAGGCTGATTGGTATGTCTAAAGTGTCTGTAGTGTATGAATGGGTGTGTGAGTGTGTATGTGATTGTGCCCTGTGATGGATTGGCACCCTGTCCAGGGTGTATCCCGCCTTGTGCCGCATGCTCCCTGGGATAGGCTCCAGGTTTTCCCGTGACCCTGAAGGATGGATAAGCAGTATAGAAGATGGATGGATGGATGGGTACAGTATTTATTTATTTTTTTGTAACATATATTTTTATTAATAATTATTAATTATATACATTTTAAATGTGATTACACATATAAACAATTATTATTATATAAACATCATTGTGCCACATAAAACCCAGGGTTAGTCTTAGCAACTACACCAAAATGCTGTAAAATAAATAAATAAATAAATAAAATAAAATAAAAGCAAGTGGTTTTTATTGGTACATTTTTTTCTGCAAACAAATTGAAATGAAACTCAACAATGTTATGATTCACACTGTATTACAGTGTATTCCATTGCAGGAGTTACTCATGTAAAAACAAATATACTAGGATACAGTTCATTGTTGCTATCAATACAAAATACAAAATACTGTTTGTATTATTTTATCACCCTAAAAAAAAGAAGCGTGTTTTACATGAGTAACTCGTACAATCAAAAAGTTGTTGAATTTTATTAATTTTTCTTTTTTAACAATTAAAAAAAAATTATTATTTTCAAAATCGAGTTTCTCTGATAGGAAAAATGGAATACGATAGAATTACATTTGTAATACATGATTTGCATTTTCATTTGAATTATGTCCTAATTTATGCGTCCACAAGTAGGAAATGCAATTGCAAATACAGTTTGCAATTGCTTTTGAATATTGTCCACAAAATATTTCCATATTCATGGGCAGAATTGTATATGAGTTTGCAGAAGAGTGCAAGATTGCTCTTAATTAGATTCCTCCTGGTGTTACTTTGCCAAGTCATTTGCTCAATGGACATTCTGTGGATCTACTAGGAGAAAGCTAAAGTGTATTCAGGTAGTGTTGGGGGAAAATGGTTTGTAAGTGCAGAAAGGTGTGACAGTATGAAAAGAAAGCTATGATTTATTTAGGAACTGAAAGGTAAGGGCAAGATAGCAGCAATATCTGCTGTGCCAGCGAGTCAGCCGCTAAAGTTATAGTAGAAGTCTGAAATAGGAATGTTTCACAAGTCTTTCAAGACAGTAAATATGAAAAGTACTACATCTAAATCACTCAAAATATGTCTGCAGTATTCACTACAGTGTGTTTCTACTTTTATTCCATTTGCTAAATGATGTGAAGAAAATACATTCAGAGTTATCCTGGGAGAAAATTGCAAGTGTTACTTCACTATAGGGGGTTCCTGTAAAATGTAAACTTCCACAATTCAAGTCGAAACTTTCATCCAAAACATGCATAAGCAAGAAATTATTATTAGCATCTATCAGTTAATCATAAATTGGAATGGCTAAACATGACTAAGAAAGTTAAACTGCATTGACATTGACAAATATTGACATTGACAAATATTTCATCATAGCTTTTTCTTGTCTTTTTTTTCTACCACAGATATGGCCTACCAAAGCAGACTTTCAAGAAACTGAGCAAGTTGAGACTAGAACAAATTCAGTGGAAGACCCAAAATATCTGTCTGCATCTTAAAGGTCATTTCCTTAAGGGCCAGATAGAAATCCAGTCAAATGCTTGCACCAGAGTCAATACTTGGACAGTGAATATAAGTCTTAAAAGGTCGTCCAGAGAGTGTTGGAAGTAAAAAGTCATTTTTTGGTGTAGAAAATCAAAGCAATCATAGCAGGAGGGACTGCAGTATGCTACAGCCTGTAAAAAAACCTGTCACAACATGCAGCGGCGGAAAATCTTATCGAACGATTTTCATTCAAAAAGCTGGTGAGAAATGCACTGCAGGATTTTGTGAATCATGCAGGTGTCTCTGTTTCTGTCATGCTCTTGAGGACACATTTCACATTTTAGGCTTTGGTAGTCATGCCTGCAGATGAAGACTAGAAACACATTGTTAAATGTAGAGTATCTACATTGATGTGTGATAACTACGACCAAAGTGAAGAAGCCACCAATGCGCTAGCTAATGAACCACACAGGTTGTGTGCATGCTTGGAACTGTACAATTTCAGCCTAACACAACATTAGCCACATCAAAGTCTAACAAAACATCTCAAGATAAGCTTTGCCTAAATGAAGACAAGTGGCTACTCTACAAGATGACCTGCACAAGGGCTTTCAGAGCAGCGGATACTACAGTACATGGGCTTCCTCTGGTTAATCTGGGTTCTTCCACCTCCAAAAAAATTTCCGGCAGTTGGAATAGCTACAATAAATTGCTGCATTTTTACTGAGTTTCTTGAAGGTTTTTTTTGGTGGGCCATTTATTTTTGGCAATATCTCTGTCGAAAAATAACGCTATGATGAGATGCTAAATTCCACAGGCACACCTGGTTTAGCTATTGTCGCACACTGTTTAGACTTTATGTAGTCTTGTGTACTGTACTACTGTACTGTTATGTGTTGCACCATGGTCCTGGAGAAACGACATTTCATTCCAGCTCTATGGAGGAATGACAAAAAAAAATGCACTTGACTCGAAAAGATCATGTTGATCTTCATGTTAAACTGAAATGCTGCTTTGTGATTCAGCAACAGTTAGCATTATCAATGTTTACGTTATGTGAGATTTCAAGTATCACTCAACTGTTGGAAATAACATTCCAGAGTCATTTGAATTTCCAAAACTATCTCTTGAAGTTATAAATGGCAACATATTCTCTTGGAGAACATATTCTCTAAACATCCATCTCATGGACAGCACACTCTACATCTGTGTTATATATCAAGGAAACGCTGGGCTTCAGTTCCCATCAACCACTGCACTGCACTACATGTCATAAGACCACCTGCACCTGATTCACATTTGTTAATGAGCACACTTGTTGTGTATATAGCCATTGTCTGCACTGTTTCTCTGTCTTTCGTTTGCCTTAGACCACTGTGTTCCATGTTACCATGTTTCTTGATCTTGTTAGTTTATGTTTAGTTTTGCCACAGTATTATGCCAAGTTGTCTTAGTGTCTTTGTTTTGTTGTTCGTTTAATAAACTATTTGAAATTCTGCGATTGCTTCCTAACTCCAACCTTAAAACGTGACAATCTGACTGTAATACATCTTCTGTTTGACAGATAAATGTGAACCAACTTGTTGTAATGTGCCATGATAACACCATACCAGACGAGTAAATATGTAACACCACAAACTTTTTGTGCCTCTAAATTTCCAAAGATAAAACCAAAGGTATAACAGTGCATTTCTCTGCTTTCATCATCAAATTTCATCTGCATTTGTTTAATTTTTGTAAATCTCACTACATTTATTTGTGGATCGTAATCTATTTATTTGGAATTATGAACGAATTCTAACCCCATAATCATGGGCTCTGTGGGATAGAGGGAGTCACACTAGCCTTTGTTTGGCATTTAGATTTTTTAGCTGAAACAGCCTCCGCTTTAGCTTTGACGAACTTGTCATATTCCTTGGCATGTCAGCATCTAAGGTGTGTAATCAGATTAGTTTTCTGTTTGTCCTTCCAGCCTGACGATCCAACTGTCTCCACACAAATCTCTGCTTGCCTTACTGACATCTCGGACTGGATGAGGGAACACCACCTTAAGCTCAATTTGGCAAAATCTGAGCTTCTTGTCATCCCAGCCTGCCCCCCAATTAAACACAACCTCCCTGTACAGCTCAGCTCAACTACACTCAAGCCACCCAGGACGGCCAGGAACCTTGGGGTGATTCTTGATGACAGCTTGACCTTTACAGACCACATCTCAACAACTGCACGATCCTGTAAGTTAATTCTGTCCAACATTAAGAAGATCAGACCCTACCTCACCGAACAGGCTACAAGTCCAGGCTCTAGTCATATCAAAACTGGACTATTGCAACGCACTACTCTCGGGCCTCCCGGCCAGCTCCATCAAACCCCTTCACATGATTCAGAATGAAGCAGCACACCTCGTCTTCAGCCAGCCCAAAAGAACCCATGTCACACCCTCTTCAATCTCCCTCCACTGGCTTCCTGTAGCCGCCCGCATCAAATTCAAGGCCTTGATGCTCACGTATAAGACCTGGTCTGGAACAGCACCCTCCTACCTCAACTCTCTCCTGAAGGCTTACGTTCCCTCACGCAATCTGCGATCAATCAACGACTGACACTTAATAGTGCCTACTCAGCGTGGCTCAAGGTCCCTTTCCAGAACCTTCACACTAACTGTTCCTCAGTGGTGGAATGAACTTCCAACCTCAATCCGGACCACAGAATCTGTCACTATCTTCAAAAAACAGCTAAAGATCCATCTCTTCTGCGATGTACTGGCACCCTGTCCAGGGTGTACCCCTGCCTTGTGTCCGACGCTTCCTGGGATAGGCTCCAGGTTCCCCCGCGACCCTGAAAAGGAGTAAGCGGTTGAAGATGGATGGATGGATGGATGGACCCACCTCTTCCATGAACACGTAATTTTAGCAGTGCAGAGTTTACAAACTGCAGTTTTGTCATCATTGTCACCCAATTCAAAGTAACTCCACACAAGAGACATCTTCTTTACACACAGCACAAATAAAATTTTTATTCACAGGATATAACTGGCCCTGATCATCGGATAGTTTTTAAACTATTGGCTGATGGCCTTTAACGGGAAAAATTGCCTGTATTGGCCGATACATTGGTCCATCTCTAATTATTATTATTATTATTATTATTATTATTATTATTATTATTATTATTATTATTATTATTATTAATAATAATAATAATAATAATTGCCAAGTACAGACTACTGAGGGCATAATGCTCTCATTATTATAAAAATACTTGCAATCCTTTCTTCAAAGTCTTTACTACATTGAACATTTCAGAATCTTACCACAATCCATGAAGTGAAAAACAGCTTTAATTACTGTTGGAGGACACAATGATTTATTGGTGATGCCATACGGGCTGATTAATGCTCTACCAGGATTCCAATCAATCACCAATGACATGCTCAATTATTTCGTCACCCTAGATGATCATATTCAACATGTGTGTATTGTTCTGCTGATTACTCTTCATGAATATCATGCAATACCTTCTCCATTACTTTCTCAGAATATTTACAAGCTCAGAGGTGGTAACAATGGAAGATAAGATTCTGCAGTGCAGGATTATTGTGTAAATGTTAAATGATTGTGTTAGGCAAAAAATGTTGATGTACTGTGAGGGCTCAAAAAGGTCTGAAAATCCTCATGGGTCTACAGACTCATCTTTTACTGATATTTCACAAGGAGGTGCACAAGACATTCTTTTAATTAATATTGTACAAGGATTTATTCTAATCTTATGGAGTATGGTAATATTTTAAGCAAGTATAGAGTTAGAATAAATTGCTTTATTACAATAAGGATGTACATATTGATATATTAATATGTGGATCTTTAAAATCATCTGCCCAGGATTCAGAAGTCAGAAAATTTTGTTGACTTCTTTTTTTTATTGCTAGAAACATTATATTTAATACTGATTAATACAGTTCCTGCTGTAAATTATTCTTTCATTCTTTGCTCCGTTTTCAAAGTTGGCTGACAACAACTACAATTATTTTAACAACACGACTATGTAAACTATGTGATAAACTAAGCAACTGTTGCCTCTAAGAAGTTTAAGCATGGCAGTGTGATGTCTAAAAAATTCTGAAATTTAAAAAACGTACATATAAGGAAAGTTAAGGTCTGTGTTGTGGGAGATGGAGTGTTTTTGTGTTTGAGTCGACCAGTGTTGAAGCTGTATCTCATCTCAGTCCTTTACTTCACATTCCACCCACAAGATAATGCACATGATGAGTCTAGCACTCTGTGAGAGCATATCAATCCAAATGTTCTCTCTTAATCCATGCCACACAAGGCATCTCCCCAGATGGGAGCCCTTTGGGTATGATGTGTCACACACATCCTCAAACACACACCCAGTGCGAATTTGCCAAATCTTGTTCAATGCAGCTGTTTTTATGGGCTGCCATTAAAGATGTTGAAGCATCTTCAGGGAAGTATAAATCACTGTTTGAGTGTTCTCTCTTTCCCATTTTCTTCCCATTACTCTTTAAATATCTGACACATGCATATTGTCGTCCAAAGTCATTGGCATCAGATACTGCAGCCTACTGACTAATGCAATAAAGAGATAGATGCTTTCTTAATATTACACTGTAAATGTACTGAGGAAATAAGGGGCTTGTAAATCTTTTAGCCAATTACACATCTGGCTTAAGAAAGCACATTATTCAGTAACTGCTACGAACTATTTAATAACTGCATTGAAACTAATAGGAAAGATACTTAGTTATAAGAGTAAGAAAATAAGTCCGGATACATCCACAGATCTTGGTAGTTGATGTTCTAACAGTTGTTTTAATTCACATTTCTACTTATTACAAAAACAAGCCACAACATTTGCTGTGCATCAAAACATACTACCAAAGAGCCTAGACATACTATTAGAGATGTTACCAGTATGGGTAAATTAGAAAATATCTAGTTGATATATTGATAGGAATGGTTTTCATTGGGTGCAGGCTGTATTTGTTTATAAAAATGAATTGTGCTGAACTCCAGCAACAATATTGGTTTGTTCTAGCTATATACATATGTGCTTGTTGAAAATTCCATTCCACATTTAGTCCCCCTTTACTGTTACAATAACCTGCATTCTTCTGGGAAGGCTGTTCAATAGATTTGGAGTGTGACTGTGGGGATCTTTACTCATTTAGCCAGAAAGGGCGTTAGTGAGGGCAGGCACTGATATCAGGTAAGGCGGCCTGGAAACTAGTCTGCATTTTAATTCAAACCAAAGGTGTTCAGTGGGGTTGAGGTCAGGGCTCTGTGCAGGCCACTCAAGTTCTTCCAGCTAGTCAGATATCGAGCTAGTTAAAGTGTTTTGCTTTTTAGTACATTAACTCACAATCAAGTCTAACAGCATAAACAAAGAAATCAGCACTAAGCATTTTCAGTAGGTTTGGATCATCAGCACCAGTTTTAATTTTGAAATAAATTGTGACTAATCAAATAATTTGGCAGCCAATCTATGAAAGACTATAGACTATGTTGGAGACAATCAGATAAGTATGTTATCGTGACTGGGGTAACTATACAAGTAATGAATGGTTTTAGCGACTCCACAAGTCAGTGTGGGAAAATGAAAATGATGTCTACCCTGAAATGAAGTCAGCTTCAGTTATTGAAATACTGAATTAAATTCCATTATTGTAAGGAAGTTATATCATGTGTATTTGTGTTTTGTTGTCCAAATGTTACATAGGCATAATGCTAGTTTAAAAACTGTTTAAATTTAAATAAATAAGTAAAAATTATTACCCAATTAAGCATGATTACATAGACAAAAAAACAAAAGCAAAAGTATAATTTTCATACTTTTGCTTTTGTTTTTTGTCTATGTAATCATGCTTGATTGGGTAACTTTTTACTGTTCCTAAAATTATTGACTGTATTGTCAATACAGTGGTTAGTGGTTAGTATGTTAGCCTCACACCTCCAGGGTTGGGGGTTCGATTCCCACCATGGCAGGACGTGTGTGAGGAGTTTGCATGTTGTCCTGTGCCGCAGGGGTTTCCTTCAGGTACTCCAGTTTCCTCCCCAGTCCAAAGTGTCCATAGTGTATGAATGTGTATGTGATAGTGCCCTGTAATTGGTGACTGGCACACCTTCCAGGGTGTACCCCGCCTTGTGCCCCATGCTCCCTGGGATAGGCTCAGGTTCTCCGAGACCCTGTAGGATAAGCAGTATGGAAAATGGATGAATGGATGGATGAATGGAAATATTTAGGAAAATGGCTAAAATAACTGATCAGTCACAATAGTTTCCTGTTTAGAATTTGCAATGATAATTGATTTGTATAGGTTTTGACCTTACAATATCATGTCAGTATTGCACTCTGTCTCATTGAGGTGCTGTGTGGGGGCCCTGAGTCACTGTATGAATGATACAATGCTACAATCTTACAAGCCGAACCAGGCTTTCAATAGAGTAATATACATAATGGGGTGTAACACAGGTCATCCATTTTTTGAATAGGTAACAACACAGGGAAAAGGCAAACACACCTATATAAACATATACTCAGTAACCACGAGAATGCTGATGGTGTTTTGTTATTGTTGTTCGTGAGTTCACAGGAGAGCTGGGCCTTCAGGCATTTCTTGAAGGTTATGTGTTAAACCTCTCCTGCATATAATCCACTGGAACTATATAACAGCCTCCTGCATCATAAGCAATGGGAAAAAAGCCAATGAAAATGAATACATCAAAGAAAGTTCTGTGAGAAGGAGAATTGTGGCAGAGGCATATATATTTATTTCACAGTAAGGATGGCTTGGGTGTGTATCTTATGTTCTGCGGTTTTTGGTCAATCTGCCTTTCTGGATACATAGCTGAGCTCCTGAGCCACATGATGGATGAAGGACAGAGATTTCGACAGCCTTACGACCCCAACAGGGAGCCTTAACACATGGGCTCAGATTCAGCTCTCTCCATCTCTCTCTTTCATGCACACAGTCTCCATACATTCAGTCCAGCCAAGTCCCTCTCATCACCGTACATACTGCACAGAAAACAAAGTGTGATCGATATATTGGATTGTGAAGGTCAACACCTCCTTTATCCACTGATGCAATGGCAAAAATGACACATCTAACTTGATGGACGTTTAGGGTGGGGTAGTGCTAACAGTCCTTCACATGCTGATCTCATGGGTGACACCCTAAAAGAGTGAAGCGTGTATGTGGCTGATTTTTGATTTAGGTGAGAAAGCGCGAGAGAAGATTCTGTGCCAGACAGCAGTGTACTGTGAAAGCTCTGGCTAGTTGACCTCAGATGGGTATTTTAATTATAAGTTGTGGGTAGAGGTGAGAGTGTGTGAGAGCTTTCTTCCTCATGAGATAGCAGTGTGCCGGTGGGCTGGAGTCTCACTGATGAGATGAAGGTCTGCTTTCCTCATGGGAATCTGAGAAAGGTAAAGAAAATCCAGGAATTGCTCATCTTCATGTAATGAAGATGGGAGCTTATTGATAGTCATCCTCTTCTTCTTCTGTGAGCAGTTTTTATCCATCCTTCTTGCAACACAGCCAGCTGGGAGGTCTCCAGTCAGACGCTGATTGCTCGAGGTGGGGCCCAGCCAAGACCTGCTGCATTTTATTTTGGTCGCTGTCTGTGGTTCTGGATTTATGGCGCTCTGAGTGCTTCTCAGATATGTTGGGTGATGCTGGGCCTTATACTGTATAAGGATACTAAGGCCCAGCATCACCCAACATATTGTACATCTGCATTAAATAGCAAACATCCTATCCTTGTTTAATAAAAACTTTATTGAATTTATTAATTATTGAAATTAACGGTATCCAAATATATCAAGTTGTTATTGCAAGTTGTTATTTTGTAGATACATAATAATGAGGTACACCAATATTAAACAGATAAAGGAAGTACATTATTTTTGAGTAGAGTAACAACTTAGTAATCATTTAATCATTGTATAGTATTTCAGAGTAATGTTTATGGTACATAATTTGCATGTTAGATATTCAAGTGTGTGAAATTTGTGTGTATTTAAGCTCTCACACAACACCTCATTGCTACACTCCCTCCACTGGCTTCCTGTAGCTGCCTGCATCAGATTTAAAGCCAACAATGGACCAGTACCCACTTACCTCAAATCAGTTATCACCCCCCGCACTGCACTGTACTCCCTCCGAAGCTCTAGCACCGCTAGACTGGTGCCACCATCTCTCAGGGTACAAGCAAGGCATGCATCAAGACTCTTCTTTGTTCTGGCACCTAGATGGTGGAATGAACTTGTATGAAGATATCTGAACAGCAGAGTCACTGATGGTTGTAAACAGTGTCTAAAGACCTACATTTTTCTACAGAAATTAAATTAGCATGTTTCATTAAAAAATTATTGCTGTCTGTACTTTTTTTCTCTCACTACATTACCTCCCAACAGAGTTTTAAAACTGATGGTATTCTTAGTCCGTGACATAGTGAACCAGTATTGGGATGTATTTATTGATAGAGACTTCAAAGCACTTCTGTAAGTCGCGCCGGATAAGGGCATCTACCAAATGCCATAAATGTAATGAAAATGTATTTACAACAGCAATTGGTGCTACTGTGCAATAATTATTTAAAATTTAACTGTAAAATTGTTATAAATGTAGTTACATGGTAACTAAGGTAAAAAATTACCAAAAGTATTTGGACAGCTGAACAATTGCTTCCATATGTGCTTGGCATATATAGTGCTGTGAATTTTTTTTTCTTTCTGTTTTTGTGTATATCTCATACTAAATAGTTTTCGATCTTCAAACAAAATACAACATGAAACAAAGGCAACCTGAGTAAACACACAATATAGTTTTTATTTGTTACCCACCTGTTAATTAAAATCCTGTTGTACCACCTTAAGCAGCAATAACTGCAACCAAATGCTTCTGATAACTAGAGATCAGTCTTTCACTTACTTCTAGAACTAGGAGTTACTCCAATGCTTTGGATCATTGTCTTGTTGCATAGTCCAGTTGTGCTTAAGTTTCAACTTACAGACTGAAGACAAAGCATCCCCACACCATTACACTTCCACCATCATGCTTGACTGTAGGTATGATGTTCTTTTTGTGGAATTCTGTGTTTGGTTTATGCCAGATGTAACGGGACCCCTGTCTTCCAAACAGTTCCACTTTGGACTCATCAATCCACAGAACATTCTCCCAAAAGGTTTGAGGATCATTAAGGTGTGTTTTGGCAAAATTCAGTTGAGCTTAATGTTCTTCTGGGTTAGCAGTGGATTTCGCCTCACAACTCGTCCATGGTTGCCATTTTTGCCCAGTATCTTTCTGATAGTGGAGTCATGAACAGTGACCTTTATTGATGCAAAAGAGGCCTGTAAGTGCTTTGATGTTGTCCTTGGTTCTTTTGAGTCTTCCTGGGTGAGTTGTTGCTGTGCTCTTGGAGGAATGTTGGAAGGTCGGCCACTTCTGGGAAAGTTCGCTACTGTGCTGAGTTTCTCCATTTGGAGATAATGGCCCTCACTGTGGTCCTTTTGAGTCCCAGAACTTTTGAAATAGCTTTGTAACCCTTTCCAGACTGATGTATTTCTTCCTCATCACTTCTGGAATTTCTTTCAATTTTGGCATAGTGTGTTGCTGAGTAAAACCTTTTAACCAACTTCATGCTGTTGGAAAAGTTCTGTTTAAGCGTTGATTTGATTGAACAGGGTTTGCAGTAATCAGCCTGGTTGTGTCTAGTCCAGCTGAACCCCATTATGAATGCAGTTTTATAGATTTGCGGTAAATTAGTAACTACAGGGGCAAGTATATTTTCACACAGGCCAAGTTGGTATTGGATAATATTTTGCTTCAATAAATAAAATGATCATTTAAAAACAGTATTTTGTCTGTACTCTGGTTGCCTTTGCTTTATCTTAGATTTGAAACACAAAAACAGAAGAAATCAATATTCATTGTTCCAGTTCATTCCAAAGGTGTTTAGTGGGATTGAGGTCAGGGCTTTGTGCAGGCCACTTGAATTCTTCTACTCCACCCCAACCATGTAAATGGTCTGCACTTATATAGCGCTTTTATCCAAAGCGCTTTACACTGTGTCTCATTCACCCATTCACACACTCACACAACAATGGTAGCAGAGCTGCCTTGCAAGGCATTAACTTGCCATCGGGTTCAGTGTCTTGCCTTGTCTCCACAGACACTTCGGCATGTGGAGTCATGCAGGCCAGGAACCGCCAACCCTACGATTAGCGGACAACCCGCTCTACCAACTGAGCCACAGTCACCCCATATCTTCATGTATCTTAATTTGTGCACAAGGGCATTGTCTTGCTGGAACAGGTTTGGGACCCTTAGTTCCAGTGAAGAGAAATTGTAATGCTGCAGCATACAAAGGCATTCTATAGGAATGTGTATAATTATCTGCTAAGTATTGGGTACATACTGTAACGCAAAATAAAGTATTTCCCAAAAAAGTGCTTTTCTATAAGCAGCTTATGTAGCTACCATTTTTTTAAAAAATATTAAATTTATGTATCGCAGGTGTGATGTTGATATTCAATTTTTCATATCTATGAAATATTTATCAGCCAGTACACACTATTTAAAAAGAAACATTACTAATTAACACCTAATTAAATGAAATATATATCTCTCTACACTGATATACTGATAAAAACCGCACAACTGCTTCTTTACTACCTCTGCAGTTGTCTCCTCACATCCTCATAAAGTTTGATCAGTGTATTACTGCGAGCATCCTGACAGGAAGCAATGCCAAACAAAATTGCAAAAAGGGGAGTTGAACATAGTACTGGTGGAGCTCTTCCAGGACATTTACATCGGCCAGTAAAATGACAAGGCAAGACAAATGATCAAAGATCTCACACAAACCAAAGTCTGTTCTCTCTGCCATGACAACATGAGAACAAACACAGAGTGATTCAGTAGGTGTTATTTTCCACAAGCAATTTGAATTCTTAATGGGGGCCATTTTCCCTGACCCCATTTTTTTTCTCTCTAATTTTCCACCTCATGGACAACACACATACACAAATGGGACCTGTGTGCACTTTACGATTGTCTTTGGTGTGGTGTTGTACTATGTGTGCACTCATTGTTATCTCACATTTTTTACATTGTTGCAAAGAGATACTGAAACTTAGTTTTAATGCCAGATTTAAGCTAATGATGGACATAAATCAAATATTTGGCAGAGATCAGGAGAATATTCATCCAACAGTTGTTTCTATAGATAATGCGAGTAGACACTAAAAGCCGAGTAGAGTGTCACTGTTAGGTCATTCTTTCTGGTTCCTACACATTAGGATAAAGCATGAGCTTCAGCAAGATGTTTAAAATGTAAATGACCATTTACAAGCAGTCATAAACATTGGAGTGTCTTTCTTAATTTCTTCTGAGGTGCTTAGGATCTTGTAGATGTGCCAAGATGATCACAATATGATTTCACTGTGGAGGTGAGATGAGATACACTTGGACAGATCTGACCTACTCACCTCCTCATCAGGACAATTATACGAGACACATGTCAGAGATAGAGAGGTGAGAAAAGTGAGACCTCGAGCCTGTCACTGTATTCTTGTAATAATTGTAATAATGCACCATGCAGAAATACATATATTTGTGTATGTATATAATATTATATTATATTTCTGGAAAATATATTTCAGGAAAAATAAATGAAACCTATTCAAGACTTTTTAGAGGTTTAGTTTTTCAAACTGTTCGTTTTCAGTTTTCTTGATCATTTCTTTCTTAAAAGTTGAAAACACACAATTGTCTAGAATATTTTTGTATGCTGTAGCATACAATTTCCCTTTGCTGGAACTAAGGCAAAGCTGTTCCAGCATGGCAATGCCCCTGCGAGCTCCATGAAGACATGGTTTACCAAGATTGGAGTAGAAGATCCCCAGAGGCCTGCATAGAGTCCTGACCTCAACAACTTTGGGATGAATTCGAATGCAGTCTGTGCTCCAGACCTCCTCACCCAATATCAGTGCCTGACCTCACTAATGCTCTTGTGGATGAATGAGCAAATCCCCACAGCCATGCTTCAAAATCTAGTGGAAAGTCTTCCTAGAAAAGTGGAGGTTATTATAACAAAGGGGACTAAATCTAGAATGGGATGTTTAACAAAAACACAAGGGTGTGATTGGTCAGGTGTCCATATACATTTTGCCATACAGATTATCAGTATCCATTACATGCATACTTTTTCCAAACATTTCTTGAATTTCTATACTTTTCCCAAGTCTGAAAATGAGGGATTTAGTATCCTATACTTTACAAACCTTTGCTAGAAGAAATCCGGATGTAGATTTAGATCCCTATTGATCAAGGGACAGGAAGAGGAATAAACCATGAACCAGATTCAAGAACAAGCCCATCCTTTTCTGGGTGACTCTGGATAGTGAGATTATAAATCATCATACATCTACAACTGTATACTATAAAGCCAGACAGTACTAAATGTGTTGAAAGGATGGCACAGGATAGTTTTTATGATTAAAGCAGCAGTTCTTAGCTGCAAATCTACAGTATCTAGGTAAGATCATCCACTGAAGCAAGGATGAGAGGGGCAGAAACCTGGGCATAAATTTTCACAAGCCCTGTGGTGGTCCTGATACTCTTATTGTTCCAACAAATATTAGAAACCTGAACTTTTGAAACTGCCTCTTTAGTGCTTTCGTCACCATTTTTGTACATTCATGGTGTGATTTGCTTTATAGCTAGCACAGTATATACACTTCCCATATAAATTACGAGGGTGCTGTTGAATCTCTGTGATTGACTCACAATGTTTTATCCATGGTTCTTTAAGGATTCTCAAATTGTAACCTCTTTTTCCATCTATTAACCATTGTTCTTTTTTAACTGTTCACATCAGATGTCCATCACTCCGTTCCTCAGCTGACAAGCTTAAATAAATTTACATGAAGGTTTATGTGTTCATAAACTGTAATGGGGACATTCCACATGCCATTTTGTAAGCAGAAGCATCCACTGAGAAGCCATGCCAGGATCTCCAGCCTGCCAGCAGTGTCAGTGCCAAACCAACACTGAGTGATTAACTGCTCTGCTGCACTCTCTTAAAGTGTAGCACCAATTTGGCCTCAACCTCCAACTTCATTTACACATTAAATTCCAACAGCTCAACATGAGCATGCATCTGTGCATAATCTCCCCTGTTCACAAAGTCTGAACTGCGAGAATTGGCTGTTAAAGAAACAGGAGGTTGAGTGAAAGGATCATTTAATAACTGAACAAACCCTGCTATTCAGAAAACCTATTAAAGTCCAATGTAAACATGACGAATAACTTGTAGAATTTTAGACCGTTGCATGGTGATCTAGCTGGACACGTGGGACTAGTGTACAACAACAAGAACGTAATCAGGTTTGGCAAAAGTGTGTTTTGGGGTGTCTCACAGCACCAGAGCTTGGGTCACTGTCTGTTCAGGGTTTCACATGTACTCCTTGTGGGTTTTCTCCCATCTTTAAAAATATACCAGTAGGTGGGTTTAAGATTAAGATTGGGATTAAGTTGCTCATAGTGTAGGTGTGAATGAGTGCGTGTGTGTGTGTGTGTGTGTGTATGCATGGTACCCTGTGATTGACTGGTGTCCCATCCAGGATGTTTCTGGGATAGGCTCCAGATTCATTATGACCCTGGATAAAGAGGTTAGTGAAGATGAATGAATGAATACATAGTGTGTTTTAATACCATCAGAATTAAAGTGCCATTAGTCTGACAGAGGAGATTCAGTAGAGCTAAGCAAGCTTCTGTTAAAAAAGCTGACAGCAGTACAAGCACTGCA
This sequence comes from Ictalurus punctatus, assembly GCF_001660625.3. Classification (NCBI taxonomy): domain Eukaryota; kingdom Metazoa; phylum Chordata; class Actinopteri; order Siluriformes; family Ictaluridae; genus Ictalurus; species Ictalurus punctatus. Next base: position 26,715,318 of record NC_030417.2, read on the forward strand.
AGTGACCAGAAATAAATATGAGATAGTTGTAGGAGAAACAGAAAGAACATGAGGTATGGAGTAAATGACAGCACTCAAAAGAGCTGCAAACAGTAGTCACAAAACAGTAAGTCAGACTATGAACAAGACCTCAAAGAAGGCTAAAGGCCATCATATACAAGTTGAATAAATGATGGAGAAAAAAATCATGCTATGAAAAATGTAAATAAACCCAATGGTACTATAAGGAACATGTCTCAAAAATGTCCATTTCCATAGTGTGACATTTTTAAAATCAAAGTCCAATTTTTTAAAAAAAGGTCCAAAAATTCTGCAAGTAACATGCTATTTTATGTATCAAACAGAGATGGCGATAGAGATGCAAACGCTCAGTACTGCAGCTTTAAGTTCTTGAATAATATTATACAATTCATTTTACATTTATTGCATTTGGCAGGCACCCTTATCCAGAGTGACTTACAGTTATCTAATTATTTGGAGCAGTTGAGGGTTAAGGGCCTTGCTTAAGGGCCCAGCAGTGGCAGTGCTGGGATTTGAACTTGCAACCTTCCACTCAGCGGTCCAGTGTATTATCCACTGAGATACCACTGCCACTCCTGAATGTATTCTTAGTGTTTTCAACGATCTGTGATGTAAAATTGTTCATTTACAGAGAAACAATATTGGGGGGACAGGCACTTTTGCACACCGATTGAATTGTATTTATCTATTACACAAAAGAAATAAATGCTTCTGGTTTGATGTGCAAAGGACTTAACTTAGTAATAAGTAATAGACAAAATCAAGTGCACGTCCATCATCCTTTATGCATGGGGTTTGGTCATGGAACACTGGCCCTGTACCAGCACAAAAGGGCAACGTGGTCCCAGAGCAAGCGTTGCCTCTATTAGCACTCTCCCCATGGGACAAACCCGAGCCACCCTGATCCCTCACTCCAGCGCAAATCACCCTTAATGGAGCCATGGGTGGCCGCCGGGGACGAGAATTAAAGCATCCCGTTTATGCACACAGCTCAGCATGTAGAGATTACTGACCTCAGCAGTGCTGTTATCAGACAGTACAGACTCACAGGCCTCCAGAGGGATAAAACAGCAGAGACCAGCATGTAAAACCTCCAGCTTTGACAATCAGAACTATGAGATACATGGTTTAGTCACTAAATCAAACTCGTAATGTTGCTATTATTCTAGAGTAATGATCTGTTGAATACTTGGCAACACACAATTTGATAACGCATTGATAAGAAATGCACAAACTGATTTATGAAAGGCTTCTGTCTCACAAAACTCCCGTGGTGACGAGACGACTTGAGGTTTTCTGTAGTAAGAGATTTATGGTTAGGCTGTCAGATTTTTATAGTTTTTCTTTTTTATTCTTCCCTTGAAAGAAATTTGTTTGAACTTAGTAGCAGTTCATTTTTTTTGTACCCAGACCGAGTACAATATACACTCACTTTATTAGGAACAATATACTAATACATTTACATTTATTCATTTAGCAGACACTTTTATCCAAAGCGACTTACAATTGAGGAAACACAAGCAAAGTGATGTATCAAGCGGAGAACAATACAAGTAGTGCTACCATACAAGATTTATAATTGAGTTCTAGAGAAGCAAAAAGTGCAGAATAGAGGTGTGAGAGCCAGAGTTATTTATTTATTTATTTAAAAATAATGTGGGGTTGGCAGGTTAGGGGTTAGTTAGGTGTTCATGCAAGAGGTGGGTCTTTAGCTGTTTTTTGAAGATAGTGACAGATTCTGTGGTCCGGATTGAGGTTGGAAGTTCATTCCACCACTGAGGAACAGTTAGTGTGAAGGTTCTGGAAAGGGACCTTGAGCCACGCTGAGTAGGCACTATTAAGTGTCAGTTGTTAATTGATTGCAGGTTGCGTGAGGGAAGGAAAGACTTCAGGAGAGAGTTGAGGTAGGAGGGTGCTGTTCCAGACCAGGTCTTGTACGTGAACATCAAGGCCTTGAATTTGATGCGGGAAGCTACAGGAAGCCAGTGGAGGGAGATGAAGAGGGGTGTGACATGGGTTCTTTTGGGCTGGTTGAAGACAAGGTGTGCTGCTTCATTGTGAATCAAGTGAAGGGGTTTGATGGAGCTGTCTGGGAGGCCTGAGAATAGTGCGTTGCAATAGTCCAGTTGTGATATGACTAGAGCCTGGACTAGTGGCTGTGTAGACTGTTCGGTCTGTAAATATGGTCTGTAAAGGTCAAGCTGTCAACAAGAATCACCCCAAGGTTCCTGGTTGGCTTGAGTGTGGTTGAGCCGAGCTGTACAGTGAGGTTGTAGTCGATTGAGGGGCAGGCTGGAATGACGAGAAGCGCAGATTTGCCAAGTTGATTTTGCCAATTTTAAACAACATGCTCTGATATGAAGTTAAGATAACAGGTGGATATTTCATAAACCTTCATGAATGTAATGGTAGTATAGGCAAACTAATTACATTACAGATGATTAGTCTCAAACAGTCATGCCTCTTTCTTTTTGTCATGTAAAGACAAGTCACAAAATAAAAACATTGTCACCACACGGTTTTTAAGATAAGCCTTTAAGATAAGCCCCCCCCAGTTATCAGTAAAACAAAATGAATTATTCAGAAACTAATAAGCTCAAAATTAAGCTTCTAAGGACCAACATGTATGATGAAGACACATGAGCTGCATACACCATTTACAAAGTCCTGACTGAGTAAGCAATGTTACGGGTACATGCTGTACTGTATTAAATCTCGTTTGTGTAGCAGCTACAAATCAATATTCCATTCCCATCCAATCGACAAAAGAAAGACATGCATTAAAGCAGGTGAAGGTGTGTGTTAAGAGAATGACCTTTTAGAAATTGCCCATTTAAGAGGTCAATTACTTTGATAAAGGAAACATAGCAGAGTATATTTTTCCCCCAAGTCTTGTTGACCTTTACCTACCCTTTGTATGCAAAATGACTGTTCTCAATGGTGCACAAAAACATGTAAAGTAAAATATCTCTGTTTTGTCCTTGTGGCATTTGTATCTTAATTGAGACAAACTGCACAACTGAGTAGACCAAAGGGAGCGATAGAGGCGCAATAGACGGCTGCTGCGTTCCCAAATGCAGCTTTATTTCACTGTATCATGTGACTGAATACTACAGTGTGACAAAGAACCACAAAAGCACAACCATTTTATTCAATTAAACAAGCAGAGTCCAATCCAGTAAGACTATGTGGGTTGTGCTGGCTTCCCATTCGGCCTTCTATCAAAACACAGCATAAATCACAGCAAATTAAATCAGCTGTGAATAAATTAAGCAGCACAAAGTTTTAATTTCCAATTACAAGCCTCCACACACACAGCCACATGCACAAAAGGCCAGAGGGGGAATTAAATTATGCTGCCACAGACATGACGGAAATGGAATTCAGCTGGGAGTTTTATGTTGACAACAAGAAGAAAGATGTGTGAAGTCATAAAAAGTGAAGCTTTGTAACAGGCTTAAGGGAGATGGCAATGTCTTAATGCAAAAAAAAAAAAAAAAAAAAAGAAGAAGAAGAGGGGGAGAGGGGGGGAAAAGACAAAAGACAGCTTTTGGACTAAGAGCACAGACAGCAGAGGGTTATAAATATGAAAAGAACGGATGGGATCTGAACAGCCATTTAACATAGTTCAAAAATGCTATAAAAATACTCAAACTGAGTGGGTAGTAAAATGATTTTGGTGTGTAGATATAGATTTTGCAACAACAGCAAAAAAGGAAGCCTACAAAATGAACAAATGATCACATTGTGAGGTTGTGTTATATAAAAATAAAGAGAGGGAGAGAGAGGGAGATTAAATAGATATAAATTAGATAGAGTGACACAGATTAGATAGAGATAGATTGTTATAGATATAGATTTGATAGCTGTATTAGATTTATTAGCTAGAGAGATATAGATTACATATAGAGACTAGATGGCTATATTAGATTGAGATATAGATTACATATAGAGACTAGATGGCTATATTAGATTGAGATATAGATTACATATAGAGACGATGGCTATATTAGATTGAGATATAGATTACATATAGAGACTAGATGGCTATATTAGATTGAGATATAGATTACATATAGAGACGATGGCTATATTAGATTGAGATATAGATTACATATAGAGACGATGCCTATATTAGATTGAGATATAGATTACATATAGAGACTAGATGGCTATATTAGATTGAGATATAGATTACATATAGAGACGATGCCTATATTAGATTGAGATATAGATTACATATAGAGACGATGCCTATATTAGATTGAGATATAGATTACATATAGAGACGATGCCTATATTAGATTGAGATATAGATTACATATAGAGATGATGCCTATATTAGATTGAGATATAGATTACATATAGAGACTAGATGGCTATATTAGATTGAGATATAGATTACATATAGAGATGATGCCTATATTAGATTGAGATATAGATTACATATAGAGATGATGCCTATATTAGATTGAGATATAGATTACATATAGAGACTAGATGGCTATATTAGATTGAGATATAGATTACATATAGAGACGATGGCTATATTAGATTGAGATATAGATTACATATAGAGACTAGATGGCTATATTAGATTGAGATATAGATTACATATAGAGACGATGGCTATATTAGATTGAGATATAGATTACATATAGAGATGATGCCTATATTAGATTGAGATATAGATTACATATAGAGACTAGATGGCTATATTAGATTGAGATATAGATTACATATAGAGACGATGGCTATATTAGATTGAGATATAGATTACATATAGAGACTAGATGGCTATATTAGATTGAGATATAGATTACATATAGAGACGATGGCTATATTAGATTGAGATATAGATTACATATAGAGATGATGCCTATATTAGATTGAGATATAGATTACATATAGAGACTAGATGGCTATATTAGATTGAGATATAGATTACATGTAGAGACTAGATGGCTATATTAGATTGAGATATAGATTACATATAGAGATGATGGCTATATTAGATTGAGATATAGATTACATATAGAGACTAGATGCCTATATTAGATTGAGATATAGATTACATATAGAGACTAGATGGCTATATTAGATTGAGATATAGATTACATATAGAGACTAGATGGCTATATTAGATTGAGATATAGATTACATATAGAGACTAGATGGCTATATTAGATTGAGATACAGATTACATACAGAGACTAGATGGCTATATTAGATTGAGATATAGATTACATATAGAGATGATGGCTATATTAGATTAAGATATAGATTACATATAGATTACATATAGAGACGATGGCTATATTAGATTGAGATATAGATTACATATAGAGACGATGGCTATATTAGATTGAGATATAGATTACATACAGAGACTAGATGACTATATTAGATTGAGATATAGATTACATATAGAGACTAGATGGCTATATTAGATTGAGATATAGATTACATATAGAGACAATGGCTATATTAGATTGAGATACGGATTAGACGCATATATATTAGAGATAGATAGTGGTGTTTGAAAAATTTGTGAAAAATAATTTTCTATATTTCTGCATAAATATGACCTAAAACACCATTGGATTTTCACACAAGTCCTAAAACAAAGACAAAGAGAACCCAATTAAACAAATGAGACAAAAAATATTATACTCAGTCATTTATTTATTACGGAAAATTATCCAATATTACATATCTGTGAGCGGCAAAAGTATGTGAACCTCTAGGATTAGCACTTAATTTGAAGGTGAAATTAGAGTCGGGTGATTTCAATCAATGGGATGACAATCAGGTGTGAGTGAGCACTCTGTTTTATTTAAAAAACAGGGATCTGTCAAAGTCTGATCTTCATATCATGGCATGAACAAATGGGATTTCTGAGGACCTCAGAAACAGAGTTGTTGATGCTCATCAGGCTGGAAATGGCTACAAAACCATCTCTAAAGAGTTTGGCCTCCACCAATCCACAGTCAGACAGACTGGAGGAAATTCAAGACCATTGTTACCCTCCCCAGGAGTGGTCAACGAACAAAGATCACTCCAAGAGCAAGAGGTGTAATAGTCCACGAGGTCACAAAGGAACCCAGGATAACTTCTCAGCAACTAAAGGCTTCTCTCACATTGGCTGATGTTAACGTTCATGAGTTCACCATCAGGAGAACACTGAATGATAATGGTGTGCATGGCAGGGTTGCAAGGAGAAAGTCACTGCTCTCCAAAAAAAAGAACATTACTGCCGTCATTTGCACTTTCCTAAATATCACATGGACAAGCCAGAAGGCTATTAGAAAAATGTTTTGTGGATGGATGAGACCAATATAGAACGTTTTGGTTTAAATGAGAAGCGTTATGTTTGGAGAAAGGAAAACATTGCATTCCAGCATAAGAACCTTATCCCATGTATGAAACATGGTGGCTTTTTTGTAGCATCTGGGCCAAACAACTTCTGGATTGTTACATCATTGATGGAACAATGAATTCTGAATTATACTATATATAACTATATATCAGGACATCTGTCCATGAACTGAATCTCAAGAGAAAGTGGGTCATGCAGGAAGACAACGATCCAAGTCGCTCTACCAAAGAATGGTTAAAGAAGAATAAAGTTAATGTTTTGGAATGACCAAGTCAAAGTCCTGAAATTAATCCAATAGAAATGTTGTGAAAGGACCTGAAGCAAGCAGCTCATTTGAGGAAACCCACCAACATCCCAAAGTTGAAGCAGTTCTGTACTGAGGAATGGGCTAAAATTCCTCCAAGCCGATGTGCAGGACTGATCAACAGTTACCAAAACATTTAGTTATTGCTGCACAAGTGGGTCACACCGGATACTGACAGCAAAGGTTCACATACTTTTGCCACAGATATGTAAAATTTTTACAATATTTTTCCTCAATAAGTAAATGACAAAGTACAATATTTTTGTCTCATATGTTTGTGTTCTCTTTACCTACTTTTAGGACTTGTGTGTAAATCTGATGTTGTTTCAGGTCATATTTATGCTGAAATGCAGAAAATTTAAACTTTCAAGCACTTCTGTAAATATACGTTTATAGATCAGATTGCTATATTAGATCAACAGATAGATATAGATTAGAGATATATTTGTCTAACTCAGGGGTGTCCAATCTTATCCGCAAAGGGCCGGTGTGGGGGCAGGTTTTCATTCCAGCCAAGAGTCTAACGAAAGCCAAGCTCTCGAGATTAAACAGATGGAGTCAGTTGTGGCTCTTGCTTGACTGGAAAGAAAACCTGCACCCACACCGGCCCTTTGCAGATAAGATTTGACACCCCTGAGCTAGACAAATAAAGATTAGATTTGAATTAGACAGCTATATTATATAGCTTATAGCTATATTTGAGATATAGATTAGAAAGAGATATTGATCAGAGAGATATATAGATTAGAACGAGATTAGATCGATCAGTGAGATATGAATCAGACATATAGATTTGATAGAGAGATAGCAAGTGCTAGATTAGGGATAGAATGATCAATTAGATAAAGAGCTATAACAGATATGTGTGTGTGTGTATATATATATATATATATATATATATATATATATATATATATATATATATAATATATATATATATATATCAGACAGAGACTTAGACAGGCCCACCAACATGCTTCACTGACTTCTTTACTGGCAAGTTTCAAAATACATTCGAGATTAAATGCAGCACCCCAGTGAACTTTCCCGAGCAAATTAAATATCTTTATTTAATAGGCTATTACAGAAATAAATAAAGAGAGGATAAACAAACAGCACACATTTCGAAAGAAGGGATTTAGAAGTTTATTTAGAAGAGACACCGATTGTCTATTACATTAATTAGTTTACATGCATTTTATCAGACAGGTTTTATAGGACACAAAGACAAATATAATCCCTTGAAAGAGAGGATAAAAACCCTGGGAGAAAGGCACATTTTTATTCACTTCAATCCTTTATATGCTTTGCATTAATCATCACGTATCTGTTAATGAACTTCACTTGTTAACTTAGATGTGAACGTTTGAGTTATAAGCTGCAATCCCTTTTTATTGCACTCCAAAGATTGACCTGAAAGTCCACTATCAGGACGGCGATATTAAAACACCTGTCTGTCCCGGCTTCTTTTCATAATAGAAACCGAACTGTGCAGGGGACAATTTCAAAAATCATCTTCAGCTGAATTAATACGAGCTCAAGGCAACGGGTCTAACACCCGAAGCATGCTTTTGATGCTGCTTTGCCTTTTTCTTTGAGCAGGAGAGCACTCTCACAGAGAGCAGCAGTCATTTTACAGGTCCAAACATGACCCCTATGATCAGTCCATCGAGCGCTGTCGAAGGAAGGAAGGAAAGTTAATGAGAACTGTAATAAGATGGTGATGTGTTAACAGCTACGACACGTAATTGCACACAAGCTCAGTAACTGATGGAATCCTGAGGTACCACCTCCACTGCCCATCAAAAGTTTAGGGGTTGGAATGACTTCAAAATGTAAGGATTAACCATTTCATTTAAAGGAATGCGCTGCTGTGCCTCTTTCAGTATAGTCCGGAGGTCTGTAGTGCTGACTGCATGCATCTCTCAAACCTTTTGATCCAACTTCTCTCAGAGAAGCCTGATTGAAGCCTCTTTCCTCTCCAACTATCTCTTATGCAGTTCTGAGGTGGGTTTCAGGATAGCTGAAAATCAAACATTGCTCAAGAGAAAAAACAAAAACAAGACATCCCCAAACATTTGACGAGTAGCGAATATGGACGAATAAGAAATTTGATAACGACAAAAAAGACGATAAAGACAAAATTTGTTCAAGGCAGGATTAAAAGATGTCATCTACACATTTAGATTTGCTGTGTATTCAAGCAAGCGGTACAACGATAAATTGACACAACTCTTAAGCCACACAGTAAAATTGGAGACATAAGGTGCAGACAGCTTTCCCAGTCCTCTATGCACATCCTCTACACATGCTCGAACCCAAACACACAGGCTCCAATCAGGAACCCCAGGTTGAGTTTAGAGTAAATAAACACGAAGCGAGCGTGGAAGCGTCTCACTGCCTCTGCAGTCTGCTTTAGGAGTCTAGACTAAACTGCAGCTCTCTGTAAATCCTTCAGCCATGCTGCAGAACTCAAATCATGATTCACCGCTGAGGACACACAAGGTAGGATTGCTGAAAATGCCAGCCATGAAAGACTAATTATCCCTGATTTGCTTTGCTCCTGCCACAGCTCTCGGCCCACGCTAAGGTGCATGTGGCTGTTTCGTTTTGGTTTAAAAAAAAAAAAAAAAGGAATGGGGCGGAACAAACAAAAAAAAAATAAATAAAAAAAGAGAGAGACCCCAACTCTCAGGATTAGCATTATTATTTTTTTTCACACCTGACCATTATAATTAACATTTTGTTTGTAATTGTGACCAAAGAAGACTAAAATGGTCTCACAAGGAACAAAATATTAAATATGAACGGGGGAAAAGTAATAATAAAATAGTGTTGATGTCAGAAACCTGACTGAGATTTGTAAAAGCTGAAAATGGAACTGCCACTTAATGAGTGTCTTAAGCAGATCAAAGCTCAAACGAACCTACAGTCCAAAAGGACTTTAAAAAGTCCTCTCACAGACTAGTCAACAAAAGTATTCATTCTTACATTGAATTAAACCCAATCTTAAAACCTCCCTTTCCATATTCAACCAAGTTAAACAGAAACCAGTTGCTTCTTACTGTGTAAAATAGTGATTAATCCTGTAAAAACCTGTATGGCTTTAATTACAGTATAAAAGAAAAAATATATACTGAAAACACTGATAAAATGTCAAACGCTTGCTTAGTTCTTGTTTTCTGCTGTCAGAATGATATTAGCTGTGACAAACATCAGACAGGAAGTAGCCCAGATCACCACAAACACGACCCAGAATGTGTGGCGGAATGGAGACCGGTGCTTATTCTGCACATCCCTTCCAAACACAGGCTCTAGGTGGCGCCGACTAAAGAACACGAGGGCAGCAGGAATGATGTACTGAATGCCTGTGCCTGCGTATGCACCAGTGATGCCCACAAGAGACTCTAGATCATGAGTACAAAAAGCTACCACAATGGGTGGCACCAAGGTAATCAAGGGAAACACGATGCGGTCCACTACCCATGGGTAGGTGCCTCCATCTCGATGGAAGAGTGTCTTCCAGTTGTTGCGCAGCGTTACTGCAATTATAGGGAAGTTCGTGCTGAGGGTGAAGACAGGGAATAGTCCTAAAAAGTAGCGGAGGGCGGCCACACCCAGCACGTCGCAGTTATCGCTGAAGTTGAGAGTGTACATGTCTCGCAGCAGCGAGCTGTCGAAGCAGAAGATGGCTGTAAAGGAAAGCAGACTGTAGAAGGCCAGGATGAGCACGTAGTCCACCGTTAGCAGTGCAGTCACCCGCCGTTTGTCTGAGATGGGTGTTATCAGCGAGGGCAGCGAGTGCTGGCACATGAAGGAGTACACGCACACGCCAAAGAGGTTGGGAACTCCGCTGAGCTGCGCCACCTGAGGATGGCCCTCACCGTGGCCCTTTGAGATGCGGATCAGCGCCAGGATTATCATCATGGTGAAAGCTGAAAGATAAACGCAGATTGAAAAGGCTGTCTTTTATGCAGTGTTATACACATTGTAATTATCATATGTATATGTACACTCAAGAACTACTTTATTAGGGACACCTGTACACCTGCTCATTCATGCAATTATCCAACCAGCCAATGATGCAGCAGCACAATGAATACAGTCAAGCAGATAGAGTTCAAGAGCTTAAATTAACGGAAAACATGATCTCAGTGACTTGGACTGTGGCCCCTAAAACATCGCCTAGTCTTTTTCCTATCTTCAACTGACCAGTTTTGGGGAGTCTGTGCCCAATGTAGCTTCAGATTCCTGTTTTTGGCTGATAGCAGTAAAATCTGACATGGACTTCTGCTGCTGTAGAACATCTGCCTCAAGGTTCTGCATTCTGAGATGCTTTTCTGCTCAGCATGGTTGTTACCATACCCTTCCTGTCAGCTCAAACAAGAGTGGCCAGTCTCCTCTGATCTCTCTTATCAACAAGACATTTCCACTCTATACAGCAGCTAACTGGTTTTTTTTTTTTTTTTTTTTGCATAAACTCTAGGGATTGTTGTGTATGAAAATCCGAGGAGTTTCTGAAATACTCAAACTATCACGTCTACAACCAACAACCATGCCATGCTCAAAGCCACAGAGATCCCATTTCCCCCCATTCATGACTGCACTATTTTACACAATCATGAGTAGGTGGTCAGAATCTTTTTTTTTTTTTTTTTTAAACAGCAAAAGATTAAAGTTTTCAACAAATAACCATTACAAAAACAAAACGTCAGTGTTTTCACTCTAAAACAAGATCAAGCCGCGTGCAATAGTTGTGTCAAAAGCTTATTGACTCCAGTTTGGATAATGAGCTAAAGTGTGAAGATAATTAGTCTTGGGACAACAAGGTTGCAAAGCTCCTAGAAAGACTTTTAAGGAAATAATTGTAAGGCCAATTCACTCCAGATACAGTTCTATTTTATCATGTGTTTTAATCCACACCTAGTCCATTAGATACTTGTAAAACGTGAGCACCTTGCTGTGCTGGTTTTTTTTTTGTTTGTTTGTTTTTTTTACATGCCATCTTGTGCTCATAAGTGAAGTCTACCTCCATAAAGATGTGTTTAAATCCCACACTTCCGCTTTTTTTAAACTTTAAAATTTATTTAAAATCAACTAAAAATTATATTTATGGATAACTAGGAAAATGATGCAAATACTGCCTGTTCATTGCCTCATTACTTTGTAATTACAGCTGGCACATCATCAACTGTCCCCATGCTTTAATAAACATAAAGCACATTATCATATTGTTAGAACGTGCAGTGTGAAACAGACAGACGGTCGCTATGCCACATGAATTCAGGGTTAATGCCTGTCCTCTTTAAACCTTGATTTTTGTTGCGAGAAACACTGACAAGAGATAACTCCCAAATACACTGCTCCTAGCACTGATAACCAGGAACTGAATAGAGTTGTTAGCATGTGAAAACCTGCTACTTCGTCCCAAACCAGGGTCAAACATACAGCCCCAATTAATTAAAGTCAATTTAGGATTTGTGTTCTAAAAGAAACTGTCTTATGGAACTTAGTTGCATTGAACGATTAAAAAACAAACACACACAGCTAGTTTCTGTTATTTCACTGGGGGATCTGTACAAAACGGAAGAATAAACTAAACCAAAACAAAAGTGACATTGAAATTTTGCTTGTATTTGCTCACTTGTAAGTCACTTTGGATAAAAGCGTCTGCTAAATTAATAAATGTAAATATAATTCCAATTACCGAACCCCCAAGTCCATTTCAGTTCCAGGTTGTAACACTATAAAATGTGGAAAGGTTCATGGAGAGTAAATACTTACACAAATTCAACCATAATTTGGAAAATTATTTTTTTTGGTAATGAATCACAATCTGCTCTATTTTGTAGGTGATACCCATTCAACGCATTTCTACATTCAGATAAATAAATAAAAAATAAAAAAACAGATACAAAGGACATTTAAGAGTTGTATATCTACTGTATAACTGATTGTATAGCTCAGCTGTTATTTCAAAAGATACCACCCGTTGTTTATCTAGTTCCTTAAAAGCATAGTGTTGCTCAGCATTGGACACACACACCACATAAATTAAGCACTAAAGCCCACCCTATCCTAGTCTCCAGCAGAGAGCAGAAAGGCCACGACCAATCGATAGGAATTAATGCATCATCGGTGACTTCCAGGGTCCTTGACTCTCTAAGGGACACCAAAGCAGGCTTGGCATTCGTTTTACAAAGTGTTGAGTGCAGGCTTTTCACCTCTCACTGCTCAATCACACCATTAGAGAGGGAATTAGTCACAGCCCTCCTCCTGCACCGCACCCTCACTTCTTTAGGATGCATGATGCATCATCCAACTTGCCAGGAAGGGGACAGATTCTCTTGCCCTTGTAGGAGATCTCTCACAATGCATTTGGGCTCAATCAGCAAGAGCAAAGCATCATTGTTAGCAGGGGAAATTAATTGGGTCCTAGCAACACAAGTAGAAAGCTAGTGTAAGGACAGTCTGTTCACATCCCTGTGCAGAGTCTAAGGTCTAGGTTTCACCGGACAGGGGAGAAGTCTTCCAATAGTCAATAAATAAATCAGGAGCCGTGTGGTACGGCTCTGACAGTTTAATGTATGCCATGGGAATAAAATGAACATTCCAATTACGAGGACAAAATGTACTCTGACAAAAAATGAGAGCAATGTGAACAGTGTTACAGCATGATGGTGAGCCTCCTGAGCGAGAACGTGTAGAAATAAATGAAGAGCCTGTCAACCCGCTTTCTCCTAGAAACAGGCAAATACCAATGTCCTCATTTGAATAAAAAAAAACACTAGCCATTAAAAATGAGCCTAGAAAAAAAATAATTAAGAACCAGTAAGAACAATGTGCACAGAAAGAAAAATCCTGGTCTTCATCATAAAATTTTTTCCCTTTTTTTTTTTGCTTTCATAAATGACCATCAGAAAAGTTAAGCAAATCTCTCTACTCAAACTATTCACAGATGACTTTTAACAGCACAATAAAATATGCAAGATATAAAAATAGATAGATGCCGGTCGTCACATGACTCACCAATGTGTTCCTTAGTTCAACTGTACTGGCTTCAGCCTCTCAGTAAGAAATTCCAATAACTTCCACTACGTAGTTTTCTAACTGGCTATCATTGCAGATTTTCAGAGGACGCCTTCATTTCCACAATGTAGTTGCGTAGTTGTAGTTGCAGAGCTGAGTAGCGAGTGCTATTTATAATAAGGATGGAGCCATATTGATAAAGTAAGGCAAAATTTAAGTGATCAACTTGATGATTACAATGATGACTATTCATGAAATAATATATTGGCAATATACTAGACTTTATCCATCATGTTAGTCTTTTTAATTGTTTATATTTAAATCTCTTTCTTTTCTGTTCATCACCACCACAGTGGACAGCATTTTCTATCCCATGTTTTTGTTGAGATGGTGTAGTAGACCGTCAAAAGTCAAAACTATCCATCCATCCATCCATTAATTTTCTGGACCGCTTATCCTACAGAGGGTCACGGGGAGCCTGGAGCCTATCCCAGGAAACCCGGGGCACGTGGAGGGGGACACCCTGGATGGGGTGCCACCCCATTGCAGGGCGCAATTACACAAACAGCCATTCTCACACTACAAACTATTTTGTAAATGCAAATCAGCCTACAACACATGTCTTGGGACTGGGGGAGGAAACCGGAGTACCCTGAGGAAACCCCCGAAGCACGGGGATAACATGCAAACTCCGTGCACCCAGGGCAGAGGTGAAAATTGAATCCCCAACCCTGGAGGTGTGAAGCAAACATGCTAGCCACTAAACCACCGTGCTGATGTGAGAACCACATGGAGGTAATTCCAACATTATGAATAAGCTGACTCTGAATACAAAGAATTTCATTCATCTTGAGTAGGTGCTTTATCCTGGTCAGGGTCGCAGAGGATCTCAGTAATGCTGGGTACAAGGCAGGGGAACTCAATACAATGAGCTATACTTGTTGAAGTTGTAACTGAAGTAACTTTTGAACTGAACTTACCAACGCTGAATATAATACAACTGATACGTATTACAGAGGGCCACGTGAGGACATCATTGCAAGTTTGCATTGAAAAGCATCAGATTTGCACAGTGTGAAAGGCAAACAATGACATGAGAATAGTGTACATGGTGGTGTTCTGGGCAATGGGACCAACCTCTAAACGACCTATCCTAGTTGGCACTGGAGGTGTTGTCATATTGGCAGAAGGTAATTATGCCCTGTCTGAGATGGTGAAGACATGTGACACCAAGCAGAAAGATCTGGAATGGCGACACACATGCTTAAATGTCCTTCTACTAGTACACTCTCAAAAGAAATTGCTTGACTATACCATTCCTGAGATGGTATTCTTTATTTTGTACCTTTAGTACATCTCTTTAACTTGGAGTGGTACAATTATAATTAAAATGTATAGCAATGTTTAACATCCCATTATGAAACTAAATATTAAAAAAAAACAAAAAAACATTATATTTACATTTCCTAGTATCAGAAACATACAACACGCATCCTTAAGAGAACCACTCAAGTGACAAAGAAAGGTACAATTTAGTATCTTTTCTCAGATTATGTAAATAATAAATTCAGTGATGAATACAGCACAAATTCATTGCATGAGTTTTTGAGGCTGTCCTGCCAGAAATCCATGCACTAACAAGAGGTCATGCAGGGCATTACTCTTTTTTTGTAGGTTTATCATCCGAGCGTCTAAGAGCACACACTGTAACAAACCACAGGCACCGTTGAGACCCATTCTTCCTATATTAACAGTGACAGACTAAAGACCAACAGTCACAAAATCAAGGGCATGGTTAAAACAAATACTTCTGACACGCCATTCCACCATGAGAGTTCACTGTACAGATGCTTAACCTTCACCGCAGAGGCCTCCATTGGTTAGAGCTGAAATGTGATTCTGTCTACAAACACGCTAGCAAGTGATTCATCATGCAGCTCGAACACCCCCCCCAACCCGAATCAACCAACCCCCTGCGAGCTTGTTGACGAGTGAAGAAAATGCCACTGGTATTTATGTTTTCTAGTATTATTCATCCTGATATGTCTGTATCTGACACCGTTGTAGGTGGCCAGGTTTGAACTGTTAACCCCGAGTGCCATAAAGTCTGCACTTCTCAACCTTACAGCCAAACACAGAAACGGACCAACAGCTGAGCCATTGCATGTTTAATTATTTTCACCGCTTACCAGAATTGAGGGGTTGGCATTTTCGCAATATACGCAATGGAAATCAACTAGTTTGGTGTTAGAGGTGCTATACTGTATAGTGACTATATGCTGTCACCACTCTTATTCTCTATATATACCAATGAGCTACAAATTAACAGCAATACAGCTCGTCTGTTTAAGTATGCTGATGATATGACTCTGGTACAAGTTTGTTCTAAAAATCAAGTAATGAGTGAGCAAACATATCTTAAAAATGTGCTTGTTCTTGAAGATTGGTGCAAACTGAGTGCCTTGCACATAAATGTAAGAAAATTTAAAAGAGATTATAGTCAATGATCAGGTTGCTGAGGTTGTGGAACGTTTTAAATATTTGGGAACTTATTTGGATACAATTCTTAATTTTTGTGAGAATGTAGACAATGTTTTAAGGAACGCAAGTCAAAGGTTATTTCTTATGCGTAAACTTAAAAGAGTTTTGTTGTTAGTCAATCCGTTTTGGAAATGGTATATAAAAGTAATCTTGAGAGTATTTTAATGTTTAATCTTACAGCCTGGTATGGTATCTTAGGAGTGAAGAATAAAAATAAGTTGCAGAGGATAGTGAGAACTGCAGGATAAATAATAGGACGCCAGCACGAACAGCTTGATAAACTGTAGTTGCTGGCAATACACAGAAGAGCAACAAGGGTTGTATTTGACTCCACACACCCAATGAACTCGTATTGCTTTTGTAATGCTTCCATCGGTCCCCAAATATCTTAGAAATGTGTATAAACATTCCTTTACACCAGTGGTTTATATTGATGTATGGTGTATGTGCATAACTTGTGTATTGTATATGTGTATAATTGTGGGGTTTTTTGTGGCTTTTTTCAAAGAAGAATATCCACATTGGTGGACAAAGTTCAAATCAAATCAATCAATGCAGCTGAACTGCAAGTGAAACAAAAAGTCCAATGCTGAGGAGGTCCTGAGAAGGGTGCATGCAGGCAAAAGTGAGCTAAAAGGATTATTCTGGCAGCTGTAACACACTTAGGTATTCCTCCATCTTAATGAGCAGTGCCACTGAACTCTAGTGGGAGACATGAGAAGTGTTAGAAGATGCATTTTGTCATTCCCCATCACTCAGGATGAAAACCATAATGGAATTGAGTTTCGGTCAACATCCATTTAAATACAGTCTGTATTACAATATCAAATAAGAGATAATGCATTTTTTATTTATAGTGTACATGAAGCGTTAAAAAAAGAAGAAGAAGAGGTTTTCTGAAAGACAGCCTGTAATCTCACTCACCCTATAAATCACTCTTACTATAAATCAACTGTCAGTTACAGAAGAAAACTTAAAATTCACTTGATCGATCCACCCTACTCTGGACCATACAAGCTGGGATGATTAACTGTTCTTTGGTTGTAGGTTCAAAATGTCTCTAAGTAACCAGGGCTTATAGGAGAGCAGTATGCGCTAACCACGTTGGAGAGGTGTCAACCAGCTACATATGTCCATGAACCTGTTATCAGTCCAGCTGCACAGTCGATTTATGAACACAATTAAAAACCGCAAAGGCCTTGTGAAGAATACGTTAACAACCTCCCAGTGAGCTGGTTACTTTATTCTGCGGGCTTTGCAAATGGAACGACTGACATTAGCAGAGCCTAAAATATGTCACAAGCACCAATAACTCAGTATGGACTGATCTGGGACCAGCTTCGTTTTGATGGCATTCCCTAATTTCATCAACAATATAGACATGAGGAAATCAGGAGTGAGTAACTTGATTGATATGGTTGTATACAACATGGTGGTGGTTTTTTGACCACACATTTTGTCTTCACTCTAGTTTACAACCAGTTAATAATCTGAATCCACAAAATATCAAGCAAACTAGAATTAAAATGAACTAGAACTCAAGACAATAATTTGTTGATACGAATTCCACTTTTCTCAAAAATACACTTAGAGTTGCAAATTTAAGTGTACAGTATGAGCTAATGTTCTTCAGTGAAAAAAGAAGCCACCATATGGTATTTGTATAAAAACAAAAAACAAACAAACAAAAAAAAAAAAAAACCCCAACCCTTTCTCTTGTTTAGGTCATAAATATGGGATACCATTAACTCTCAAATATATTTACTATTAGGCAAGTCTTAAAGCAGCCGAGATATTTCTGTCATTGGTTAAATTATTTGTGAAGGTGTCCGTGGTTTTATAGAACTCCATGTTAAATCTTTCAATCAGAAATGTGTGCAATATTTTTTAGAGAACATCATCCTGATATCTTTTAAAGAACTCCTCTACGCAAGAGACATTGTTAAAAAAAATAAAAGACTTAAAACACTTCAGAAAACAATAGTAGTCTTTCTGTCTTGTTTCAGGAACAATACACTGCATAGTCTGCCTGAGGACAGCTCTGAAGTCATCACCCATTGTAGAGTAACTCAGTTTATATTTACCAAAAGACTAAACAATGAATGAAAGTAGGACTGCAACTAACTATTATTTTCATAGTTGATTAGTTGGGTGATAATTTTTCTGATTAATCGGATGGGGGGGGGGGGGGGGGGGGGGGTGTTACCATTTTTTTCATTTATTCATTCATTTATTCATATTATTTCATTTCAAATAAAATCCGCAAACTGATCGTTACAAATATTAACTTCAGACTAAAACTTTACTGTTTGTCAGATTATATAAGTTTGAAAAGAACCCAATACACACAGACACACACCAGAATATATATTATTCATTTAGGATTGTAATTTAATTCATTGCTTTTTGTGCATCCATAAAAATAATGCATAAACACTTGCATATAATACATACAAACATATAATATATATATATATATATATATATATAAAAATTAGTTTATATTATATGCAAGTATTTATGCACAAAACGCACCGAATTAAACTTCAGTCCTAAATTAATAATAAATGTTACTCACTGCCTTTAGACATTATTTTGGATATAAACACAAGTCTGCGCTTGTGCATCACTGTCCTGCTCCCGTGCTACACAATCTCTGCTTTATAAAGTTTGATCTTCTACACAGTGTTTAATATAAAATGTTCTCCTGCCTTAGAGCACTTATAGGTCGCACACTTTGTTCCTCAGTCATGTGACGATTTCACCTCTGTCTAAGGGTGACTGAGGTCATGTTGGGAATAAAAGGTAACATTGACAAACAGTAAACTGAAGGAAGTCATTGTCGTTGACGCTGGGTATCTGCTAAAGCTAGGGGTGTCGCATTACGTCGTCTTCATATGACGTCACGCGCCATCGACTAGGAAGTGGCTTATACTTCCGGTTAGTAAAAAAACCCCGCTAGAGTTCCATTTGAGATGATATTACCTTTCTAAAATTCATACACTAAACAGTAGAGTACATAGAATATTGTGTAAGTGTATAGTACATCATTTAGGACACAACTTTAGTATTTACTCTTCAAAGCGTGTTTTTGGAACAGATGTAGGGAGTAAATGCACCCCATGCCACACAGACCAACTAATCGATTATGAGATTGACAACAATTTTCATAGTCGATTTTATCGATTAGCCGTTGCAGCTCTAAATGAAAGACAACATGAAATCTGACTATCTAAAACTACTTAAAGACTGTAAGAAGTACAGTGCTGGCTTTTATCACAGTCCTCACCTCCTTACCTATAGCTCCATACAAGGAAACAAAAGGAAAACAGCTCAATAAATAGGGACAGTGAATTCGACATCAGCAGATTTATTGAGCAGATATTGACTGAGCTGTACAGAATTGTACTCATTAAGGGGAGAAAATGGGTATAAAGCCAAACCAAAAAAACACACAATCAGAGGCACTCTGTTTTCAGGCTTCCACACGGCACCTAGTTACAAAGCTTTTATCCTGAGATAAAATCCATATACTTCAGAGGCAAAGTTAATTTCCCGCTAGGTTGTTCTTCCAAAGCTAAGGCAGCTAAAGAGGAAATGATGTTGAAGCATGTTAAGCAAACACAAATTTCTCTTCGGTACTCAGTGGCCAGTGCAGATGCAAAGTGCAGTACTCTGCTGAATAAAATTGACCAATACATTTTCCTTGAGTCCAGTTCTCTTTGAGCTGCCTCATTACCTCGAGGTGTTCATTAAAGTATGGCTATATTTCAGAGAAGCCTGAAGTTATAGTGACACACACTGCTGGTCTTTGCCATACTGACGATAAGAGTATGTCTGACGAATGTTTAACCTTCACAGCATTAGTAAAACAATCTGGTCACCTGAGCACTGTGCAAATAACAGTAATTAACTATGATCATCATTGTGCGTATGCATTTTGGATACGTCACGTTCCAAAAGTTGCAGAAATCGACTGGGTACATTTGCACCACAATCTCTCCACCCTGCTATTACAGACTCATTACATGAATTACACGTGTTCAACTGCAATCTGTTTACCAAGCCTCCTGCACGTACGCAGCAAAAACCGTAATAAAATACCTACGGAAAGCCCTCTATCCTCCTTCAGGAAGCAGGACGGGCTGATTAATCCTCATCCAGTAATCAAGACTCTGACTCCAGTCACTCTCGCCTCACATCACTTAATATTAATTAAATCCGTACGTCTCAACCCAGCCCCTCCCTCGTTCACTAATATGTCACCGCTAGAGATGAGAGCTGATAATCATCCTTCTCTTGAAACAGCGCTGAGAGGGAGAACAGACTGCCACTATTGTATGTTAATATGGTGTATGAAGTATTGCTCCTTTCAATTTTTAGGAAAAAACTATTTGTGCTCCTGTAAAGTTGATTTATATATTTTTAAAGATTGACAGGGTCCAGAATGGCCATAAAAGGTTAAGTTTGTGTAAGAGGTTTAAGGGATCCAGGCTTTATAACTCCCCAGAGGACAAAAAAAAGGAGAAAGAATAACTCTACAGCAATCTGCAGTGTAACCTCTAGCATGTAGTAGGATGTTTTTCTCCACTGAGTAGTAGATGAGGTCATGACACTATGGCAGGGTCAACAGCAAGTGGTACAAAGGCTAAAACACAGGTAGCTCCCCTGATGTTCGCAGAGCTTACAGCTTCTTATCTGACACACAAACATGACCATCCATAGTGTTTTTCACAAAGCATTACGGGTGACTGGAGATGCACACAAGGGGTCTGGGTCTGTCCTGCTGTCTGCTGCGAGTAATGACCAAGCGCACAGAGGATTATAGGAGAAAAGATTCACTCTGTCAGAGGATAAGGTGACTAAAGATAACATTCACCATATGAGTACTTGCGAGTTTGGGCTTAGGAATGCAGGTAGGTGCATTCAAAAAAAAAAAAAAAAGAAAGAAAGAAATATCTGAATAAACACATCTCAGTGCAAATTTATTACACTAACTACATTACAGCTGAGCAAACAATCATTTGAAATGGGGTGTTAGGTTACAGGAAAATAATCACCAATGGGTTTGGTGTGATAAAATCCGAAGTAAAGTGGAATTACTGTTATAACCACAAAATGTATTATTTTTCAATAACAGCACATACTGAAGTGGGTTTTTTTTTTTGTTCTAATACCAGAACAATCTGTCAACTCTAATATTTTTCATTTATTAAAGAACATGTCTTCTTTTTTTCATTCCATTTATAGTTACATTTTGCATTGTGGAATGTCCACAAGACAAGCTAGCTTCTCTTTTTCCTCTCTTAAGTTAATAACGAAAAAAACATGCAGCTTGTCATGGCAACAAGAAGCTGCAATGCACTCCACTCTGAAATCTTACATGCGTTTTTTTAAAAATATATATTTACGTGGCCTGTTTGCCATACAAGTCCCTCTATAACTGGTCATGAAGGAAATAACATATTAGAATGTGCACAAGAACATAAATATGTGAAGCAAGAATATAATATAATTCCTCAATTTCCCAGCTTTTTCCACTACAATCTTGCAGTATCCTGAAGCTGTTTTCCCCCACACTAGAGGCTACAGTTTATTTAAAATATCCTGCAAGCAAGCAAACATATTGTAAACATGGTTTTTGTGCTTACGAGTATATAGCTCTTTATATCTGGATTAAAATGCATGCAATGCTACAGAGTGAACTGAAATACATGTTTTTATTCAAGCTCAAGCCGTAACTGCTGCTCACATGTTAAAAGAAAAGAAACACCCGGCATAATCAGTTAATTAAAAATAGCTCAAATATGAATTATTAATGTAAAAAATGCTTTTCTTAACAGTCATTAGAATTCCATCACCCCGCCCCAAACAAGAATGACAGTAGAGACGCATTAAAATGTTTAGGCATCCCCATACCGCTCAGCCACAGATCTACTCGCTGTAACTTTCAGTCATTTCAGTCGCACAGTGTTACGCAGTTACTGGCTGATACTAGCAGGGGATAAAATCTTTATCAGCATTAATAGGCCTTATTTAGCTGCATAACCAATAAACCCTCCAAAATGTAAAGGGTGAAAGAGACTGAAGCTGGGTTAGCACGTTTAAGAGCGACGCAGAATCTGTCCTCTTGCTGTAGGGTAACAACACATTCTTACAGAATGAGAAAATTAGAGTCTGGGTAGCCACACTGCAGTAATGGCTCTTTCAAAAGCTTGGTGGTAAGGAAACGCACACAGCTCCAGGTCAATGTTAACGCTGGAATTGTAAAACATGAGACAGCTCATATGTATTACCACTTCTGCCAGAGGGGCTTGCTTGAGATAGCAAAACCTTCATATAAATGACCAAATATTGGTTCAGATAAATGAATAACAACGCATAAACACACGAAAGGAAATCAAAATGTGGTCATTAAAATGAGGTCATTCATTTCTGTGATCGCTGAAAGCCTGCATTTGTTTTCTAAATCGCATAGTGGCACTGGAAATGTCCTCTGAATATTTTTAGGAAGAACAATGCTACAATTAAGCTATTTTAATTAAACTGTGATCTGTAATTAAGAAATTATTTGGCAAGGACCATTTTCCCCACAAGGGTATAGTATCCCCACAGTGGGACTTTATAATCCTCATCATCTGCAGCTATGTATGCAAGTAATAAAGGCAATGGTAATTAGCCAATCCTCATCTCAAATTGATCTTTATGTGCATCCAAACAGACACATAAACATTTGGTTACTAGGCAACGCTGCACGAAGTCTGCTCTTCGACTCGAGGATCTGGTTAAAGTGTTGTCTGAAACCTCAGAGTTATGACAGCTACTTTATTCCTCCCTAGTTCTCGTTCCCCTGGAGGCCTAAAGACTGGCGATCCATCCCGGGAAGCAGCACAACCCGTGTCAGTGATGCTGTTGAGAAATGAAACACTTCTGCAGCAGCCATTTTGAATCATTAGCCAGCGTGGCACTGAGGGCTGCCGTTGTGACATGTTGAATCAATCATGGGAAAAGGCCAAGTAGGGAGGCGAAACCAGAAGTGGAGGAAGAATAAAGCAAAATATGTAGCCAGAGAATGACGTATGAGCAAATTAACATCGGCTCTGATATTTTTTACTCAGTGTTGTATATTCAGATTTACATGTGCTCACATAGGAGCCCGGATTCACTGCTGCTGTGCTTTGAATGATGTGTACATACAGTCACCAAGTGAGTGACAGTCCAGACATGACAAAGATGAGCCTGAATACACCTAAAAATACACTATATGGCCAAAGGTTTGTGGACACCTTATCAATCACACCAAAGCGCTTACTGACCATCCTATTCCCTTTGCTGTAATAATAGCCTCCACTTTTCTGGGAAGACTTTACATTAGATTTTGAAGCATGACTGTGGGGATTTGCTCATTCATCCATAAAAGTATTAGTGAGGCTTTTTTCTTGAAACCCTTCCAAATGACTTGTGGTGATGTAGGTGACTTCAGATTGAAGTTTTGGAGACTTTCTGACCCTAAGACGCAACTAACTTCTGCAATTCTCCAGCTGTGATCTTTGGAGATTTTTTGGCCACTCAAACCATCCTCTTCACAGTACGTTGAGACAATATATACACGCGTCCAATTCCAGGTTGATTCATAACATTTCCAGTTGACTGGAACTTCTTAATTATTGCCCTGATTGTGAAAATGGGTATTTTCAATGCTTGTGCCACCTCCCATCTTGTGAATCTCAACAATGTTTTGCCGCACATCACAGCTATATTCCTTGGTCTAACCCATTGTTATGAATGACTAAGGGAATTTGGCCTGTGTTACCTCATATTTATACCCATGTGAAACAGGAAGTCACGGTTGAACAATTTCCTGTTCCTAGTCACCCAGGTGTACTAAAAAATGTTTTAAATATCAATAGGAATATACTTCAAATATATTTTACTCCTGAATTCATAGGGGTGTCAATAATTGTTGCACACCTATATTTAACAAGCTTTTTTTTTGTTTGTTAGAAACCTGTGTTGTGTTTGCAATTGTTTAATATCCATGAGAGAAGAGTATTTTTGTGAATTATTTTCTTCAACAAAAGATCGAAAGGTTAAACAATAAAGACAACTTTTCACAGCCCCTCATATACATATACAGATACATATATATATATATATATATATATATATATATATATATAAATATATATATATATATATATATATACATATACATACATTATATATATATATATATATATATATATATATATATATATATATATATATATATATATATATATATATATATACACACATATATACATACATACACACACACACAATATATATATATATATATATATATATATATATATATATATATATATATATATATATATATATATATATATATATGTGTTTTATCAGGTTGTCATTTCATAAGTGTGGCAATAAGATGTGAATATATGAACTGTTCTTCTGAAATTTTAGCCCATTATAGGGTAATGGTCTAAATTGACGTAATGAGTAAATTAACTTTTGTCTCTCTGTGTGAACTTACCAATCCATCTCATTAGTGAAGTGAGGATCTGAAGATATTTGGTCTTCTGTGCATTGAAGAATGTGAAAGGTCCCAGAAATACTGTGAAGATTGCCTGTAAAAGGACAAAGAACACAGCAAATGTACAGTCAAGATACAGCCTTGTTATGTTACACTCAACCAAAAGAAATAATAAAATGGATTAGTTGATATCTGAGCCATAACCTTTATATAACTGTATATAACTACAAATCTATGGATGCAATTATCTAAAAATGCATTTCCATAGAAAGTAGAGCTGGAAGGACGGAACAGAAGGAAGAAACTGTTTCAATCCTTCGTCCACTAAAATGCACAATATATACCACTGCGTCTAATTAAACTGCAGTGACACAGTTTATTATAAACAATCAATCCCAGTTGGAACAGGAAAAGCTATTCCTGTTTCTATAGTCCTCACTCAGGACCATAAACTTTACAGTCAAAATCTCCAGTAACTGCTAAAACTAGACTTGTGATTTTATCATATCAGAAGCAAGGCTACAAATATATGACCACCAATCAGCAACGTCCTTGTCTGCCAATAACTTCATCTCCCTAGATGTCAGGGAAGGTCTTTTTGTAAAATGCAAAAGAAAGCTAGTCAGATAGTCAGTAAATGGGAACAGGGCTGGGCAATAGGATGATATAATCAGGTACTGGTAATCTCAAAATGATTTCACATCGGAAACATATAGACTATTAGACAGGTGATATCTTAAACAGCTTGTGAAATAGGCTAATATTCATATTGCTGCATTTTACAGTCATTTACTTAGCAGCTTACCAAAAACACCCTGAATTACAAATCTGGTGATTGACACTAACATTCACTATTGGGATTTTTTTTAACCAAATTATATTTCTTACATTCATTTTCCATACACTTTTCTTGGTGGCGAATGTGGTGCAAACAGGCTGAGAAGGTCAGTCCAGACCTCTCTATCTTCAGCCACAGATTCCTGCTCACAGACACTTCCCAATTTAAGTGTGATATAATCTCTCTAGCGGGTCCTGGGTCTGACCCGGGGTGTCATACCGCTCTACCAAGAGCCGACCAGACAACAGCCTTGAAAGTTACCAAGCCACCTCAACTGGCACCTCTCAATCTGGAGCTCAGTAGCTCTACTCAGAGCTCTCTCCTAGATTACTGAGGTCCTCAACACATCATGGAGAGAAAGTTCAGCTACCATGAGGCTTCATTTCCTCCTCTTGTACTCGCAACCTTGTTCCTTCGGTCACTACCCACAGCTTGTGACCATAGGTGAGGACAAGAGAGCAAATTGGAGCTTTGAACAATTAAAAAATAAATAAATACAAAAATAAAATAATAATCATGTTTAAATATCACTCTGCCCTAAATGGGTTTGTCTAATTCAATACATTTAAACTGTGCTCCACTTCTCTAACACATAAATTTGATGTTACGGTATCTAACTGATCACATATGCTGCATTTTCCAACTTGAGGGCCTGCCAGAATATTCTGGAAACATGACAAAAGCCATTTCAAAACCTACTGGGAAGGAGGATTGAGGGTGAGAGAGAGAGATGAAGCTGGACTGTTAGTGAGGCGTGACACTGGCTCTCATGGCATAACACCTGTGCTGGGGTAAGAAAGGAAGCAGAGCTGGCATGGAGAAAACTGAAGAATGGCAACACAGAAGGCTCAAGAAGGTGAGTGAGTGAGTGAGTGATAAGAGAGAGAATATAATAGCTTTCATAATATATAAAGTCTTCAGGTAGCATTCCGTCACCATTCCAGCCGTGTAAGGACTCAAGCTCTCAGAATAAAAACACAGCTGAGCTCAGTATTAATAAATCTGCAGATCAGATTTAAATGCATTTATTCCTTCAATATCTCTCAAGGCCATTCCAATAAACTCTTCATTACACGCTCGATCCTGTGCCACTGCATGCGCCATCTATATATGTTTTCTTTTTGTAAAAATGCTTATGTTTCAGACTATATATAAATACAGCTATAGTTAAAAGCAACCCTTGCAAATCCCCCTCCCTTTCCATGATTCAGAAGATTATTATGCTCCTGTAGAGCTGTGCTCTGGATGGATATGAGCATTTCACTTTTTATGATAATGACTCTCCTAAACATCAGCCATTCTATGCCTCAATATCAGATAACCGGCTGAGGCCATCACAGTTGTACAGCTGAATGGGATGCAATAAGAGGCAAAAGAGAGAAGAGAAACTGCAAAGGTCATCAGTCTAGTAAGGATGGCCACACACTTGATTTTAAGCCCGATTTGCACCCTCCCCAATGATCGGGTGGGGCGTGGCCCGATTTGAGGCTTGTCGCTACAGACTTTTTGTCCAAAAAAATCCTCAATTGTGTGGTGTCATTACGATTATTTTACTGCTCTGGATCGAGTCAGAGCCTCCCCAATCCCAAATCGTAAATACCAAACATTTGATATTTACGACTCTTGATCGGGCTGCCGGAGGCGGGATACTCGCACTAACCAATGAGAGCGAGCAAGCTTCACCAACTGGATGTTGCGTGCTTTTAGAGCGGAAACATGGCAGCCACAAACATACCATGAAAGTGGAGTATTGAAAAAGAAGATGGACTTGTACAAGATTTCACCCATATTCTTTTTCTTCTTTTTTGTTGCAAAATAAAACGCAGGCCAGGTGAGCCAGCTGTCCTCCATATTTGTTTTTCCTCTTAAGTCACGTTTGATAAAATGCGAATTTCTGCAAGATCTCGTGTCTGTGAAATCGTCACTGCAATCGACAGGTGTGTGGTCTCGCAGTCTGCCTGAACCATCTAGTGTGCTTGTTCGGAGGAATATAACGTTAAAAATCGGTTGAAACTGTCCTTATGTCTGTAGTCTCCCACGGTTATAAAATCGGCTAAGATTAAAAAAAAAAATCATCTAGTGTTCCCCTGGCATTACATTTAAATTTTATCCAAAGCGACTTACAAATGAGGAAATACAAGCAAAGCAATATATCAAGCAGAGAACAATACAAGTAGTGCTACCATACAATATCTTTTAATTGAGTTCTAGAAAAGTGTGCAGAGTAGAGGTGTAAGAGCCAGAGTAGGTGTTTTTTTTTATTTCTTTAAAGGATAATGTGGGGTTGGCAGGTTAGGGGTTAGTTAAGTGTTGAAGGAAGAGGTGGGTCTTTAGCTGTTTTTTGAAGATAGTGACAGATTCTACAGATTCTACGGTACGGATTGAGGTTGGAAGTTTATTCCACCACTGAGGAACAGTTAGTTTGAAGGTTCTGGAAAGGGACCTTGAGCCACGCTGAGTAGGCACTACTAAGCCTCGGTCATTAACTGATCGCAGATTTCGTGAAGGAACGAAAGCCTTCAGGAGAGAGTTGAGGTAGGAGGGTGCTGTTCCAGACAAAACTCTTGTACGTGAGCGTCAAGGCCTTGAATTTGATGCGGGCGGCTACAGGAAGCCAGTGGAGAGGGGTGTGACATGGGTTGTTTTGGGCTGGTTGAAGACAAGGTGTGCTGCTTCATTCTGAATCATCTCAAGGGGTTTGATGGCGCTGACTGGGAGGCCCGAGAGTAGTGCGTTGCAGAAGTGCAGTTTTGATACGACAAAAGCCTGGACTAGTAGCTGTGTAGCCTGTTCAGTGAGGTAGGGTCTGATCTTGATGTTGTACAGAATGAACCTACAGGATCGTGCAGTTGTTGAAATGTGGTCTGTAAAGGTCAAGCTGTCACCAAGAATCACCCCAAAGTCCCTGGCCGTCCTGGTTGGCTTGAGTGTAGTTGAGCCGAGCTGTACAGTGAGGTTGTGGTTGATTGAGGGGCAGGCTGGGATGACAAGAATTATTAAGAACCCGACACGGATTCCTGATTGAATTTATACAGACGTTTAAATTCAAATCAAACCAAATTTGAGCCTTGAAGTAAAAACAAAAATGGAAATAAAACATCAGCAGATTGGTATGACCAAGATCTCCTTCACTCAACCAACAAGGCATGACCTAGAAATTGCTTCTCTGACTACAACCTCTCTCACACACCCCCTTGTGTGATCACAGTACGGTCTCGTGATCACCAGAGTTCGTTATCTACATGTGACCCTCCTCCACCAGACAGCCCGCTCCTAATGAGATCCCAAACCGCTGCAAGGACTAAAGCATCAGACTACTGCCATCTTGACGGGCAGGAACTGCTAAAAATATCATATGAAATGATATAAATTCCATGTCGGGCTGCTCTCGGGATTGCTCTTCAACTTCACGTTTAATATCTGTATTTGTCTATAGGCAACATGGTAACCGATAAATGGATGTTAGATAGCAAAAGCAACTAATGACAATTTTTTTTGTGTGTGTGTGTGTGTGTTATAGTAAGTAATGTTTGCAGTGTTTGGAGAAGTGTCATGTCACAGCCTTTAAAGGAAAACTGAAAATAGTCAGACGTTGTAAATTATAATTAGCACAATTCAATCCTATAATTAAGTTTGGTACTTCAGCTTAATAAAATTATTACAATGGCTTACCCGATTCAATCTGACAATGTGTATACAGTGTTTCCATCACATAGGTTATACCTGGACAGCATAATACTTATGTTGAGAGAATAACTGATTTATGATTGTTGCATTGATTAATTTCACTCATTGAGCTTTAAATCAATGCACTAATACAATTTCGCTGGATCATTACACCTCTACTACACAACATTACCCACAAAATACAAGCACACGTGGAAGACATGTTTGACACAAAACGTCAGGTGTTATCTGTTTCAGGAGATCTGATCACAAAGGCTAGCAGGGCTTTACAAACTTTTATAAAACGGATGCTTCCAGTCCATGATTATAATTGGCTGAGCTGGGTTTAAAGCCGTTGTAAATTACTCTTTAAACACACACCTGTGACCTCATTACATCAGTATTAATGCGCCAAATAAACTCTTCCAAAATGTCAGATTTTGTTGTGAATTTTGATTTACTGGGTGGGCTAAGAGTTGAATAAGTGGTTGAAAGAGATGGGCAGTATAGAGGAGGAAGATAAAAAAAAAAAAAAAAAAAAAAAAAAAAAGGGACATGCTGAAATTAATGAGAGAGGAAAAAACAACTAAGAAACCATCTATTATTCAACAGCTATGGTTTCCTTTAAATATGCATTTACAGTTTGGCAGTGAGCTAAAATACAGTAATAAACCAGACTGCTAACTGTTTTGTTTTCGCTGGCTCACTTTACCCATTCTATTACATGGTCAAATACGACGCTCGGAAATTACTGCATTTTTTTGTTGCTGCGTGTTCATTTTATGAAACCTTGTCAGGTAGATTTAGTAACCATTTTATAAAAGCAAAAAGCCCAGCAATGCCATGGTTTACAGTGATTTTAGAACACTCTATGACTAACAACACCCCTTAGCTGTTCTAAAATCACTGTAAACCATGGCTTCATTGTGCTTATTGCTTTAGAATACTTAATTACGAATACATTTAAAAACTAACAAATTTATAATTATACCAGAGGTTTTCAATCATTTTGAGAATGGGCCTGTGTGGCTGCAGGCTTTCATTTAAACTAAGCAGGAGCTACACCTGATTCCACTTGTTTAATCAGATCATCTTGGTCTCCAATCAGCTATCAAGTGTGCCTCCAATTAGGCTGTAATGAAAGCCTGAAGCCACACTGGCCCTTTGTGGTCAAGATCGAAGACCCCCGAGTTATACTGCATTTGATTCAGTACCTACTGCTTGGCCGCTGATACAGTACGTACCGATAAGTATGAGTGTGCAGCATGAACACAATCCGGACATACTACATCAGCCCTGTCAGAACTATCATGTGACTCTCAACTGAAAAACAGCTGATGCGCTGCCTTCCACCATTTTTGATTCCAACGGCTCTTCCGCTCCAGTCCCATTATCTTATGGGACAGCGCAGTATCCATTGGTTCCCTACTGCAGAATCTTGGTGGAAGGAGTAGGTCACCTGGGTATTTCTCACCTACTGTTTTATGAATACTGAGACATCGGACATACTACTCTTTTGGCATACTGTTTTTCCCCTACTGAACAGTAGGGTAGTAGGGCTATTCAGATGCAGTCTTATACTTTCAAAAACCTACATACTAACTTACATACTAGCCTACTTACAGGTCTGTGCTAAAATACTTACTTGCATCCAAACCACTAACTAACTAATTCATAAATTAACAAACTAACTAAATAAAATAAAATAATCACTTGCATGGGATATGGTGAAATGATGATCAAGCTCCTGAGTTCACCCATAACCAGCATGTATGAAAGTGTGTAAATGCTTTCAATGCATCTCCACTGCAATTTATCATAGCATTGGCACAAATGATTGATCTTTTAATTAATTTGATTTTGTACTAAATAACAATCCATTAGAGATGTACAGTCATGTGAAAACATAAGTACAGCCCATGGAAATTGTTGGCTTTTTTGACATAATTGGACAAGCAAACATTTGATCATCTTTGAAACAGTGTGTATTGATTCAAGGACACTTCGGTATGTGGAGTCATGTGGGCCGAGAATCAAATCTCCAACCCTACGATTAGTGGACAACCCGCTCTACTACCTGAGCCACAGCTGCCCACTTGAGGAAGACTTTTAAAATCATTCATTCAACAGAAATAGCAATATATGTGATATTCTTCTGTGTGAAAATGTCAGTACACTCTTGGCCTCAGAAGATAGTATTGACCCCTTTAGCAGAAATGACTTCATGTAGGTGTTTTGTCCACCAGGCTTGCTAGGAATTTTGACCACTCTTCCATGCAATATTCTTTCAGTTGCAAGAATCTTTCAGGTCTTTCAGTTTCACCTCATGTTTGAGGGTTTTCTTGGATGTACTGCCCGTTTCAAATCCCCCCACCACATTTCAGCAGGATTCAAATCTGAGCTTTAACTAGGCCATTCTCTCCACTAATTTTTTTAAAAGCCATTACTTGGTGGATTTGCTAGTGTGCGTAGGATCATTGTCCTGTTGAAAAGGTCCACTTTTGATTTAGCTTCAACTTTGACAGATGGCCGCACATTACCTTCAAGCACCCTTTGATATGATGCAGAATTCATACTCGAATCAATGAATGCAAGCTGTACAGTCCCTGAGCTAGCAAAGCAACCCCAAACCATAACATTTCCACCACCATGCTTCAAAGTTGGTATGAGGTGCTTCTCCTGAAAAGCTGTCTTTGGTCTGCGCCAAATATGTCTGCTGTTACTGTGGCCAAATAACTATCTTTGATTCATCTCTCGAGAGCACATTATTCCAAAAGGCCTGGACTTTGCCTATGCGCTCATTGGCAAACTGTAGTCTTGCAAAGGCTTTTTCATGGCACGCCTCCCATGAAGGTTAAATATGTACAATCTCTTTTTGATTGTAGAAGCATAATGATAATGAGTGTTTATTGATCACATATACATTACAGCACAGTGATGCACGTTGACACCAACAGTTGCAAGAATTGCTAGCAGATCCTGTGATAAAATTTTAAGGTTCTTGGAGAATTCTTTTTGCATCAGATGGTCTGCTCTTGGGTTGAATTTGCTGAGACGGCCAGTCTTGGACCAATTGGCAGTTGTTTGAAATCTGCACCATTTGTAGATGATTTCCCTTACAGTAGAATGATGTATTTCAAATAATTTGGAGATTTTTGTAAATCCCTTGCCAGACTCAGGCATCCACAACCTTTTTTCTGAAGGCCTTACAGAACTCTTTAGATCTTGGCATGATGACTCCACACACCTCAATAACAAAGGGAACACCAGACACTAGATATGAGAGGGGTATAAATAAGACAGATTCCACCTGCACTCCCTAAACAGGTTCTAATTACTGGCACCCAATCGTGAACACCTGATTCTAATTTTATGGATTTGAATGTGTGATAAAATGTAGGGATGTACTTTCTTTGTGACAGATCTGTTTTTTGTTCATTTAAATTGAAAAAATGACTACAAAATGTCAATTTTGTGTGTCATTTGATAGAGTGTATCGCCTTTATTAATAGGCACTGTTAAAGAGGATGAAATGTTTGCTTGTCCAAATATGTCCAAAAAAAAAAAGGCAACAATTCCATGGGGATTAGTTATTTTTTCAGATGACCGTATACTGTGAAGTAATAAGTCTGCACCGGAAAAAGAGCTGGTATAGATTTTTAAACAGGGTCTTCCAGTGCTGTTTTAAAGCACCTCCATACTTGGCTTAGGACAGTGCGGCCTCTGCCAACAGGTTCAGTTAAAAAGAAATTGTTGCAGAGAAGCTAACTTGGCCCATTGGTTTAAAAACATTTCCAACCTGTGACCTTGCTCTACCACAGAAGAAATCCAAATGTATAGATTCAATCAAATATCTGTGAAAGTGCCTCAGGGTTGAATATCTAGGTTTCAAGACTATATTTCCAGGGCCACAGAAGGGCTGGTGTCTGCCCTATAAAAAATTCTGTCCATAGAGCATGTGCACAGAGTGCATGGTCTTAATCCATCCACCAACAACCAGAGAAATGGGGATTATATAACCAATCCATTCAATCCCACAATCCCATATCTTTGGTTATAGTTTTCCTGAGAAAAGACTTGAAACATGATTCCCAAGGCAAAGAAAGAAAATCTGTGAAGCTAATGAATAGAGTCACACAAATAACCAAAGGAGAGCTGACACTCTTATAAATTTTATAATGAAATTTAGCCACAGTGTAGACCATTAGACCACAGAGTAAAGTGAGAGCACAGTGCTTGCTTATTTTATTTTGTCCAAGCTAGACCACTGATGCGACCTCGTGGGCACACAGCCCAAAAAGATATTTAATCCTCCCAGTAAGGGGTGAGTAATGACAATGTAGCCAGTCCAGATTTGGCTTAGCAGGACAGCAACGGCATGTGGCCTTACTAGTGACAACCATCATCATGTGAAGGCAGTGGATGACAAACCTGCAAAACACGGTCAAGACTGTGAGGCTCTGTAACTCAGATTATCAGTCATGAATTTATTCACCACCACTCCAGAGAAGCCAAAAAATATATATATATATATATATATATATATATATATATATATATATATATATATATATATATATATATATATTTCATTTCAGAGATGCATTACAGTCCCGTCTGAAACTATTCAAATGGTAAGGTCAATTCGTTTGTTTGTCCTATACACCAAAAGACATTTGGATTTTAGATCAAAAGATGGATATGAGATGAGAGATTTGGATTTTTAGGCAAGTAAAACTATAGGAAGTTTTGAAGTAAATAACACTTAATATTTGGTTGCATATCCCTTGCTTGCATTAATTGCACCAAGCCTGTGACTCAGTGACATCATCAAATTGTTGATTTATTCTTTTGTGATGCTTTTCCAAGCTTGTACTACAGACTCTTTCAGTTGTTGCTTATTTTGAGGTGTTTCTGCCTTCAGTCTCCTCTTCAGGAGGTGAAATGCATGCTCACTTGGGTTTGGTCTGGTGATTGAGTCGGCCAGTCTAAAACCTTCCACTTTTTCCCCCCTGATACAAGTCCTCTGTTGGGTTGGCAGTTTGTTTTGGATCATTGTCTTGCTGCTTGATAAAGTTCCTTACAATTAATTTAATGCATTTCCTGGTAAACTGGCAGACAAAATGTTCCTGAAAATTTCTGAATTCATTCTGCTGCTACCATCATGAGTTCCATCATCAATAAAGATTAGTGAGTCCGTTCCTGAAGCAGTCATGCAAGCCCAAACGATGACACTACCTCCACCATGTTTCACAGATGAGCTTGTATGTTATGGATCATGAGCAGATCCTTTCTTTCTCCACACTCTGGCCTTTCCATCACTTTGATGGAGGTTAATTTTGGTTCCAGAACTTTTGTGGCTCATCTCTGTATTTCTTGGTTAATTCCAATCTGGCTTTCTGATTCTTACTGCTCATGAGTGGTTTGCATCTTGTGGTATGGCCTTTACATTTATGCTCTGCTTAAAACGGTGGATTGTGATACCTTCACCCCTGCCCTGTGGAGGTTATTGGTGAGGTCACTGACTGTTGTTTTTGGGTTTTCTTCACAGCTCTCACAATGTTTGTCATCAGCTGTTGTTTCCTTAGACGACCCATTCGGTGTCTGTTGCTCAGTACACCAGTGGTTTCTTTCTTTTTCAGGACATTCAAAATTCTTGTATTGGCTATGACCATTGTTTGTGCAATACCTCTAATTGATTTAGCTTCAAAATGGTTAGCTTTTCTCCCATAGACAGCTTTCTGATCTTCATGTTGGCTTATCATTTTAACTACAAATGCAGTCTTCACAGGTGAAACTAAAGGTTAAAACCAAGAGAAGATGTTCAGAGATATTTACTGTTTAAACAAACAATCAAACAGGATACACCTGGGTAGTAATAAGGAACAACTGTCAGTCACATGTTCCAATATTTTTGCTGGCCTACTTATTGGGTGGTCTTATACAAAATGTGTTATGTGTGGTTTAACACATCAACATTTAAATGCAGGAAATAAAAGCTGAAATTCTAAACTAACTTTTCATATTCATCTTTTGATCTCAAACCCAAATATTTCCAGTCAGCAGCAAAAACCACTGAATTGGCATTACCGTTCCAATAGTTTTGGAGGGAATTGTACTTCCAGGCTTAATAGTGGATTACTCCATCTGTAATCACCTAAAAATGTTGGTGATTTTGACCCATACTGCAGGAGTGGAGAAATCACTAGATCAGGACAAGAGGATTTCACGTCCAGGATATTGGTTTTTTAGTTGCCCAGTAGAGCCACAACAAGGCTCATTAGGCTAGCGGTTTCATCCAACCACCAGAGAAAGAAAAAAATCCTACTCGCTATAGACTTTCACACAACAGATTTTTAATTTAAAAAAAATTTTTTTTTTTACACAATTTGGTATGTATATTTAAATAAAAAAAATCTAAATAAACAAACATTGGGGTCAGCTTGGGCAAAATAACGATTAAATCAAATCATGTAATTTAAAATAAATAAATAAATAAATAATTTTAAAAAGGAGAAGAAAAAAAGGGAAATAAATGTATATAGGCAAAACACCCCAAAAGGACTTAACAAGTGTTACAATTAAAATGGTAGAAGGATAAGAGAAGAGATGAAACCTGAGGGCAAAACTGGTCTGTTACTCAGAAAAGAGGGTCACGATGAAAGTCAAGTGCCACTCATATCAGTGGGTAAAATTTATTTAACAAATGCGCAGATGCAATATAAGGGGAAAACGTCTCTCAACAAATAAGATTCCAATACCTGGTTAGAAATGAAAGGATTTAAGGGTGCTTTCACACCTCTTGTCCGATTCAGAGCAAAACTGATATGTTTAGTTCATTTGCTATTTGGATTGGATTCATGATGAAAAACAAACAAAATAAAAGGGGTTATCAAGGGGGTGTACAGCTGAAAACATACTCTAAAACGCTGACATTCCTTGATCAAAATTCAGAAATGAAGAAAGGTAAACAAAGGCTTGGCAAGTGCATTTAGAAATCACAAAATCAACCCAGCACAGATGACAGACAATGCTAAAGAAATGATCAGATACTTATTTTCTCCCTTTGGTTCAAATATCCAGATAATCAAAATTCTGCATTGCTACAGCTATGGGTTTTGTTTTGTTTTTGGCTGTTTACGCCAAAGTCCAACTGTGAGTCATGCTGGAGCATGAATGAGTAAAAAAGAAATAAAGGCTGGAAGAAGACTGCTCTCAGTTGCCAGAATTACCTTAATCCCAGTCCCAGATCTGGGTCTGCTGATCAGCTTCACTCTGTTCAGGTAAACAAGTGTTGATATGGGCCAAATGTAAAAGATCATGAATCCCTCCATTACACAAACCTCAAACAGCTGATTGGAAATCAGAAACAGGAAGCAGGCATGAGAAAGTCCAGACTTTGGAAAGGACACTGGCCCGGTCAGTGCGGGCGAGAGACCACTTTCACTCAACCCCGATACGTTATCTGATAGTGCAACACAAATCACTGAGAAAGAGAAAGCAGATTTTTGATTTTCATCTAAGAATCGCAGCATTCTTTCTCAGAGGGATTAGTAAACACAACGGGATAATGAACTTCATTTTTATGTATTTTATGCAATATTAATATTACAATTAATATGAACAATATTAAAAGAGACTCATTACGGTGGATCTCTACTGGGTCCGATTGCAGAAAATGAAAGGATGATTACAAGCTCAATGCAATTATGATGCGTCACGTGAACAAAAGGATGTTCAATTCATTTAAGACGGTTCTTTTAGCACTAGATAAACTAAGAATATTCTTTTTTGGAGCAATTACAAAAACAGATCAGTCACTTAGAAAAAGAAACTGTAATTGTCCCGTAGCCTGCACCACAAAATGTTCCATGTCCACTACAACCAGCCATTTTTTTTAATGCCATCTTTGTAGCACAATAATTTATAATCAACAGATGAATACATATGAGCAATCTTGCATCACCTTGACTCGCATAACATGAAGGATGAAGACAGTGTATCAGACAATATCAGCACCAAATCACTACCAGAAGACGAACAAAGCCTTTGTCACATATACAATGAATTTCTGTACACAATACAGTGAAATTATTTTCTTCACCATATAATGTTACATACAGCATTTTGGATCAACTACTGTTGTCTTTAAATGTGCTTTATACATACAACTTGACTTGCCATATCCCTGCTTCTTAGAAAGTTGCAGTCAGAGCACAGGGTCAGCCACGACAGTTCAAACATTACATTTTCTGGAACTATATTGTGCATGTGTAAAAATTTGAGTCGTGTGTAATTTCGTTAAAAGATTTAAATGCATGTATTACAAAATACATTCATTTAATACGGACAAAAATAATTATGAGGATAAAGACCTCGGTGTGAGAAATGATAATGTAGGGATTATTTGTTTGTATTATAGTTGTTGTTTTTTTTGTATATAAAAGCCAATTCAAATTAGATGTTTATAGACATTTTAACAAGCGGTTTAATCCACACTGACTCTTAAACTACCTATTACTACTACCTATTATTCATAATCAATCAGCACTGTGTCAGTGGGTGTCAGGTTGGAACTAGTGGAATTGTAATCCAATTTTAGGCATGAAAGTAGCCTGAATAGTGTATAGAAGCTGGCAGACAATCAGTGGAGAAAGAGGAGTGTGAAAGAATCGGATGGTATACTATTAGAGGAAAATATATTCAGGTGTGATGGAATTTTAGCTTTTTCTTGCTGAACAATTAAGGCATTTATTTGTTGTCTAATGTCTGTTGGAAAGCTAGTGAATGATATGACTGTCAGAGATAGATGATGGTGAATATGAGATGACATTTATTGCTCTGTTTTGGCTAGTGGCTAACTCGTACATATATCTTATCTGATGTTTGTTTGATGTGCGTTTTCTCCACATTAACACCGTTCTTGCTATTGGTTGCAGACCACGTCAACATCAGTCGTCTTTACGTCATCACTCGAAGACCCAATCAGAGCATGATGATATCATATATAAACCAGGAATTGATGATTAAAAAAAAGAGAGCGAGGAGGAGGAAGACTGCGATAATTATTGCTCGGTTGTTTATCCAGCTGACGCTCATTCTGTTAATTGCTTTGTCAGATTAGTAACTCGAGAATCGTTCCTTGGGTTTGCTTAGTGTTAGAACAACTTTTGTTTATTCCTTACAGTTCATCATTTCAAACCGTTGTGCTCCAACTGTTTGTATGGTGACACAGCTCTCCGTTTAGCCGAACAGATCTTCCACAACCTACCAGACCAACGAGGAGTGGATAGGGTAGTACGTCAAGTGACAGGACATAGTACAGCACTGTATAACATGTATAACTGTATATACACACTAGGTAAGGAGCAGGTGCCATCATTTGCATCTTATGCCTACGTAGCTAGAGTAGTTTAGGTAGGGTGCTCCAGCGCCTAAGATTGTGTATTTGTTCTCTTTCATTTTTGGGTCGGTGAGTTCGGGTGCACTGATTTTATTGGACAAGCGGCGTTTGAATTACCTTCCTGCCAAATCACAGCCAACAACAGCACTCTTACTCGTGCGATACTGCTTAAGTAGAGCAGGTTAATACGTGAATGATGATGGACATCAGTCCAAAGAAAGGAAACAGCAGAATCCAGTCAAAAGCTAATAAAAATCACATTAAGTGAAAATTTTCTTCACACAATTACATACATTAATTACAAATTTGAGTCCCATTTTATAGCATTAAAAATTACTAGTAGCACAGTGTGATGTTTAACTTCATAATTTCCAGCTGAGGGCTGCCAGAAGAACACAAGTGCCTCTCGCTGAAGAATAAAAAGCCAATATGGGGGAGTTGGACCTGATCCTACCTGGGCGGAGCAGGGCAGAGTCTAGCCAAAAGTCCAGGGAGTGTAGTGTGTTTCAGGTTGGATACGTATGATTAATGTGGGGTTTTCTTTCGTGTTGTACAGCACTGGACTTTTTGGTTCTGCAGTGAGGATTACCTTAAAAAACACCTTACAGATGCTGTACATAGACTGTTATTATACTACTTCTGCACCTTTTATACTACTACTGCACTATTATACTACTACTGCACTGTAATAAGTGGTGAAATTGTCTTAGTTAAATGCTCTTGCCAAGCATGATTTCAAGTTTCTACGAGCTGAATGGACTGAATTACACAGACAGCTTGTTACAAACGGCATTCATAGCGGCCCTCTTATGACTCCATTTTGAGCCTTCAGAAAACAAACGTGTGACTCACAAGAACACCAGAGTGTTTCCCAGATGCAGCATCATTGCCTTCGAACTATTCTTAGTGCAAATATCAACCAGTGGCACAGAAATGAGAAAACGGTGGTGCAGCGCTGGCAGTAAAACACAGCCGGTCAGCTTGGACAGAGTGACTCATGCACTGCTGGACATCTGAGTCACATGAAGCTCATACACATGCCTCATATACATGAATCTCTATTTATAATTGCAGCAGGACCGATAAATCTGTGCGGAAACGCTTGCTCTGGTGCAAACGGGGAGGACTTCATTAGACTGCTGTTCAAGGCTCAGCCGCTCTCCATTAAAGAGCCTCTATAAAGAACATGCCAGGACCTTTTTATGAAGAAAACACTCTTCCATTAAGTGTAATTTAAAACTAGATGGCATCAGTAACTGTGTGATAAATCACAGGTGTATTATTGAACTTTGTAAAACAGGAATGGCTGTTAAAGAGCTGTCACTTTATCTTTGTAGTTTCACCTCATGTTCACTGAGGCACTTGTCTGAAAGTCACATAATTCGCAGTCAGCAAAAGCACCAGCAACACCTTATGCTTCATCAACTGGAATAAAACTACAGGAGTGGAAACAAAGTCGGAGAGGAAAAACAGCTCCCAATAAAATGACTGACGCTAGATTGCAAATAGGCAAAGAGCTTCCCTTTGCATTACCTTAATATCCAGTCACTTTGCTTCTGATTATATTTGCCTACATACCCAAGACTACCCTCACACTACTGCCTTTTTCATTTGCTAAAAACTAAGCGTTTTTACTAAAAATACAGCTTAAAGTATTTATTCGATTAAAATTACGTAGCATGCTGAGGCCTTTTTATGGCTGCCAGAATAACTAATAATAGAAGACAACAAACCATGTTCCAAAGATAAATATTACTATCCCTTAGGCTTTAAAGCAAATTAAACTAATAAGAAGGGCAGGCCACAGAATGTGAACGTTATATTCAAAATCCGTCACAGACAATTACAGTGTTGATTCAGCAGCATTAGCACTCGGGCAACACACTGCCACTATTCCTGCTTATTTGCTGTGACTAATGACTGTAGACATTGTAGTACATGACCTACTGAAGAGAGAGGAAAAAAAGTGGGAGAACAATGTCAGAAAGCGGTGATTAAACTTTCAGGTCGTTTTCAGACTTATAGATCTGTGCTTTGTTCCGAAACAGGGATTTAAATTCTGACAGTGTTGCATTGTCTCCTTGGCTCAGTTCACTTTCACAAGGCACATGTGATGAAACTGTCCACTCAGCTTATTGTGGCCTTCTTTTTAGCTGTAGTTATTATAATTGATCAGTTGGAGCGGGAATCGATGTTTCACCCGTTTCGGAG
Organism: Ictalurus punctatus; assembly: GCF_001660625.3. Taxonomy (NCBI): domain Eukaryota; kingdom Metazoa; phylum Chordata; class Actinopteri; order Siluriformes; family Ictaluridae; genus Ictalurus; species Ictalurus punctatus. The sequence goes on from NC_030417.2 coordinate 26,756,252, forward strand.
AAGAGCCATTACACGTGATTTTAATAAAGACCGTCCCTCCAGGATTTCGTGATCAAATAAATGAACACAAAATCAAGCAAACTCGGAGATATTTGGAGAAGCTTGCGATTTTTCAAAGTTACCACAGATTTGACACAGATTTGAGGCAAATATGCCACGTGACGTCATCACGACACGCATTCAGCCAAAGACAACTTCGATTCACGTGTGTCGAACATGAGTACAGCTAAAAGGTCTCATTTACCAACAAACGTCACAGCGAAAGACCGTGCAAAACTATTTCATGCAATTGCAATTTCGCCAATTCAAGTAAATAAATAAATAAATAACCTCAGCAAATTGCATGAAAAAACCTGCAGCAAAAATCAAGCATTTTTGGCCACAACAATCACAAAAAAACACAGCGAAATTCTGAACGGACTGAAAAGAATCATGTTTTGTTTTTGAATTGCCCTGTCATCATCACCCCCAGAATTCGTCACTTGGGTTGGGTGATATCGTCTGTGATATACCGGTAGAAATTCTCCCCACAATAGGAATTAGTCTTCCTGCGATAATAACGATAAAGGTTTGTTGATGTCTTTCTGTGTGCGACGGCCTGCGACCCGTCCGGCAGAAGGCGAACATGAAGCTGAGGAGGAATTTATCGCTAAGCGAGGAGCTATAGTACCTCTACAATCTGGAACTGGTTTGTTTACAGAAAATCAGTTTTACTTTTTGATCAATGTTTGTGATTCTGAGGCTCTCAACACCGCATGCAGCCGTCATTTGCAGCCAAAAACAGTGGTGCCTGGTACTATATTTCTATCGTCACTGATATAGTTCTCAATAAACACCAGAAAATATCGTGATATAGTTTTACATCCATATTGCCATCCATATTGTTCATGTTTATCAGCATACTTGTCAATGTATTTAATCTCTATAGCTTTTCAGGATCTCACGAATATGCTTAACCCTCTATTGCATCGTGTTCCCCCAGGGTAACAAAGATATTATTTAAATTTGATATTAAGTAAACATGATTTTATAGCATTTATAGTCATGCAATGTGTGTGAGAAAGTTCCATTATGCATTGCTATACAGGTTGCATCGTTGGTCCGGACTGCTTTCTCACCACAAGCGAACCGCTCCAGAGTTCGTTTGAGATTGTTCTGGTGTGGATCCGAGCACGATTGCCGTGTCCATACATGTCTAAACGAACCGAACCAAGGGAGAAAATGCACCAGGTTCGGAAACAAACGCTCCAAACGAGTCCAGGGTGAAAACGCCCTATAATGACCCAAACGCCCACTTGTAATGGCAAGGGACAAATCTGTGCTAAACAAATGTTTATTAAAAACATACTAAATATTACATTCCAAATTAAAAAAAATTTATTTGAAATGTATGAATGAATGGGGCGAGTGAGTCACACACACTGACTCACTTAAAAGTGGCAGACAGAACAATCTGGCTGTATTGTTTATTTTATTCATTATTTTGTGAGAAGAAAATTGCTCAATTCAGACTTATAAGAGCAAATAAGTGGCGCACACAATACTCATTGTAAGCCATGGAGCCCTGCCAATTTTACGCCCTACAAGCTATTTAAAAAAAAAAATAAAAGGAAAGTTGTCAGCATTAAAAGTTCTTGGTTTGAACACTGGGTGTCACTAATCAGCTCCTGCCTTCTCCCCCCTTTATCTATTCTACACTTGAAGAAATGTTCTAGCATCCTGAAGGCTCCTAAAATTCATGAAGTTCTGTTGTAAACGTTCGTTACTTCATAAAGGTTCCGTCTTTAAAAAAAAAAAAACAAGCAAACAAACATCACCTACAGGCGTTTATATTTCAGAGAAGGCTGTACATGGCAGAGTTATGGCATTTAAGAAACTTTCAAATCCAAACATCTAAGAGTGTATATGAATACATTAGACATTACTAAGCTTCTGAATAAACAAAATGAACAAAATTGGAGAATGGATGTAGAAGACTCGCACCGGCAAAATGAATAGACAATCTGAAAAAATCTCTTCAACCAGAATCAGAAACCTTTTTCAACCAGAATCAGAAGGGATAGTGAGGTTATGAACACATCTTAGAAAAAACCTATTGAGCTATAAATCTTAAACAGTGCTGTGCAAATACATCAGTGCTTAACCCAGTGAGTTAAATGAAAAGATATTGTAATAGCAGAATTCCATAATAAAAAAAATAAATTAGACAGTCTGTGCTCAATAACTCCATAATTTAACCGCATTTATATATCTCTGGCCTAAAAGTTAGTTAAAGCGCACCTATTATGGTTCTGAAGCGTGCCTAATTTTGTTTTAGAGGTCTCATGCAATAGATTTACATGCATCCAAGGTCAAAAAACACTCTAATGTGCACATAATTTTAATTGCAGCATTACCTTCCCCCCCCCAGTGTCACAAACGACTCATTAAATGATCCGTTGTAAAGGATTCATTCTAAACAACTCCTTTCAGAGGTCAGATCCTAGTCATCCTGATCAGGTGTCCCAGTCTGTTGTGATTGGTGTAACGCTGTTGGCGTGTTTCAAAAAGGAAACACCCACTACCATAACGAGTTACAGCTCTGTCTGTCAGCGAGCAGGAATGAAGACCAGAGGCGGGGCTTTTCGTTACAAACCTATGTAGGTTTGTACAGGAAGTAAGTCTGGAATTACTAACGATTCATTTCAGCTGTTCAGAATCGGTTCCTTCTTTTGGGAGACGATAACTCCGTTTGTCGTGCGCTTTGATTTTTGAAACTTTGCAGACGTTTTTACATTCACAAACAGCTCCATAACACTAAGTGAAAGGAAATATTTGAAAAACCATAATAGGTGCACTTTAAAGCAGATGTGACGAGGACTTTTTTTTGCTGAAAATGGAAAGAAGAAAAGAATAGATGAAGAAAAACCTTTAAGATAATGTTCCTGAGCTGCTGTGAGTCACCCTGTAATGGTAATTCACAGTAATTCACATTCAGAGTTGGCAGCTCGGGGATGGTGGGAATTTTCATATACATGCGTCATATGCCACAACAGATGCATCATGATTTCAGGCATGAAAGAAGTCCAATTACAAGGTGACAGGCAAGAGTAGGCAACTAATCTGGGGAGAGTGAGAGACGGATTCTAGTCTAATACTATAATAAAACAAACAGGGATGAGGGAGCATTCAATAAAACACTTTAATAAAAACAGAGACCACAAAGCACTTTTTAAACAAAGCTGTGTCTGCCAAATGCTGTGTATACGGGGGAGCTAGCAGGAGAGAAGAGAAAGGACTCGGGACTGTTGGAGTTGAACGTTTTTCCTTGCTGAACTGGTAGGCCACTTAAGTGTTTCTAATTTGGTGGGAAGACAGGAAGTGACGACCAGCCGATTTCAGTCCCAATCAGGAATTAAAGCAAAATAAAGAAAACGCTGCAATATTCGCAGGCGCTTGCAATTTTTCAAAATTACCACAGATTTGCCCCAAGCCGCATCACGTGACGTCATCACAATGCGCCATGTGATGTCATCACAACACTCATTCAGCCAAAGACCCCTTCGATTCAAACATCACTGGGAACGAAGGTGCAAAACAATATTGCGCAGTTGCAGTTCTGCCAATTCAAGTAGTTCGCAAAAAAACAAAAAACAAACAAACAAAAAAAAAAACTCCACAACTTGCATCACAAATTTTGGGGGGAGAGAAGGGGGAAGGAAAAGAAAAAAAGAAAAAAAAACACACCTCAGAGAACCTTGATGCTCTGACAAACAGTGAAACCCCCGAATCTACTACGCTGAAGTGCGCACCATTTCAGTTGACCTTGATGAAATGAAATGCACAGAAAAAATTACAGACAAACCCGAGAACATACCTGGAAATAATGTTCAAGAGAGAATAACTTGCTTTATATTAGAAGGCTGTCCAGCATCATTACATCTGATGTCCAGAGGACACCCTGACATCATCTCAGCATGAAGACACAAAGACAGACTTTATGAAATATGATAGAATAAATCAGCTAAAGGGGACCTTTTAGGAATATGCCCCACATCTGTGTGTAATTGAAAATGACAAGCTCTTTATTGGATCTTGACTCATCCCCTTTTTTCTTTTTTGCTGATGCATACTCCTAGGCCTCATATCTAAGCCTTATTTATATATATATATATTTTTTTCTTTTTAAACAGCGTCTTACTAATAGAAAGATGAACATGGGAACACAAACATGAAGGTCATACAGATTTCAGTGAAAATTGCTGCAGGGTATCTCCATGACGAATGACGTTTTGGCTTTATTATATGACAGCGGGGATCTTTTCATCAAAATCACATACAGCACAGTTGGCCACCCAACAAGCAAAAGCGTTACATCACTCTGCAATGTCCTTGGACCAGATAGCCTGCTTCGCTTAATGGAGAACAATATTGTACCCAGCAGGTATCTTTCCTCCCCTCACAAATGTACATGCAAGGTCTGGACTTAATTTCGCTTCATTTGCATGGAGGCTTCATTTGCTGGAAACTGAAAACCACCAGGAATTTAAAGGCATTGATCAAATAAAACACAGACTAATGACTATAATAATAAATTACAATAAGCTTCAGGAATTGAGGAAGTTTCTGTGGCACTTGAGAGGAATCGACACCTCCACGTGGCCTTCATATGACATCACGAGCAAGAAGCCTTGCTGAAGGTAAACCTGAGAGGTCAACCTTCAGTCAGCACCACTCTATTACATCGTCATGTATGTGTGAGTCAGCGAGTGTCTTGCTATGGCCTGGAGAGAGCTTTCTTTGCCTGCGGGCCGCTACACAAACCACTCCTCCTGCTGAGATAATCTCCACTAAACCATCTGCACCGTCGTGGTCCAGCCGAGACTGCCGTCCCAGAGCCAGTGAGGCCCAGAGCACCCTGTGTGTACAGAAGCCCCGGATAAATCGTGCTATGGACCAAGCTGAAGGCAAGTGTGTATTCAGCAGTCTAGCATCAAACACAATACAAACAGAGCAACGTCTGCTTGTAGAACTGACCCAAAACAATCCCGACTCTTTTGAGAAAATGAATAAGAGTCTCCATGCTTTGGGATTTTAGGCCAGGCTGTCGCATCAGAGCAGAGAATGAACTCAGGTGTGTGCGAGTGTGGCAACAGATGGTTGCTGAAAGGGTGGCCTCTTTTTTTAATGAGGTACCTAGTGAGAGTCTTTCAATTCACTGGACACATTCCTCTAGTTTATTTTGAACGCGCTGAATTCTGTGACTTCAGTGTTTCCATACAAAAGAAGGTGCAGAAATCTGAAGGAAACTATAAAAGCACTGGGATGTTGCCAAATATTTCATCAACCACTAAATTTTTTCTTTTCTTTTTTTTTTTTAAACTCTCCAGGTTACACAGGGGCCCTAAATATTTCTTAGTCTTATCAGGAAGGAGACTTTTTTTTTTTTTTTTTTTAAAGTAGTGATCATGCAATACGAAAAGTGTTCCCTGTGTCGTCGGTAGATGATAGCAAGATTAAGAGCAAAACAGGCTGTGCTCTCGGGTTGGGAGGGATGGTATACTCTCACTCCCGGTCAATCAAAGCAACAATGTCCAGTTGCAGGAGTCTCATGTATGTGGATAAGCGCACATAGTGCTTTCCTCAGTGTGTGTTGCGCTGTTTAGTGACACAGCATGAGCAGAAGTTTAAAAATGTAACAGTAGCTAACTTCAAGTGTCTCAGAGGAACACAATCAGCCCTTTGTGACATACATGAACTCACAGATGCCCACAAGAGAGTAACCTTGGCTGTGTTCTGCAGGTGTGAGGGATGGCATTACTCATTACATTACATTTTCATTTAGCAGACGCTTTTTTCCAAAGCGACTTACAAATGAGGAAATACAAGCAAAGCAATATATCAAGCAGAGAGCAATACAAGTAGTGCTACCATACAATATCCGTCAAATTTTTTTTTTTTTTTAATGGGTTGGTTAGGTGTTCACGGAAGAGGTGGGTCTTTAGCTGTATTTTGAAGATAGTGAGAGATTCTGAGGTCCGGATTGAGGTTGGAAGTTCATTCCACCACTGAGGAACAGTTAGTTTGAAGGTTCTTGAAATGGACCTTGAGCCACGCTGAGTAGGTACTACTAAGCGTCAGTCGTTGATAGATTACGTGAGGGAACTCTCTCCCTTGTTTCAAAGAGTGGGGAAAGTGCTATCCTGCGAGTGTGCTGACCTGCTCTGTGATGCAGAATGTCTCACAGGAACCACGTGCCTAGTTGTTGCCGTCGTGTGATGGGGTGAGCTTGCTAACGCACAAGAAATTACAAAATTGGGAGAAAATGGGGTTTCAAATAATTTACAAGCAACATCCTCTGCCCATGTGGCTTTCTCTGAACAAGTACTTAGTTGTCCAAGATGAAGCCGACCAAACGGTAGAATTTAAGATCTTAAATCGCCCTTTAAGCCGTCGGCATAAACAGTATTAAACCTGGAGTAAAAGTGACCTCTGTTCACAAATGCAGTTTACCTTAAAGCATGATCGATGTGAACAAGCCTTCAGCATTTAAATACCACACAAAGACTTGGCAGCAGTTTGAGAAGCAAAGGGAAAGAAAATCTTTGAAATTAGGAACCAATATCAATCAACAACAGATTAAATCTCAGACCAGAGTTCTTAATAGATTTTATGGACCAGAGATGAAAACAGCAGCAGCTCTGCTCCACAGAATGAAACTGTAGGACTTATCAAACAGCAGCTAGACCAGAATTGACAGGCTGCTTTCTGCACGATTTTGATTTTTTTTTTTTTATTATTATTCTTTTCTATGATAAAACTCTATGCAGCTCTTTACCCCTGAACCAAAGATCTCAGAGAGAGAAAAATTAATATCCCCACAAAAGCACACAGATATATTGACCATTCTGGTCTGTAGCTAATGACACTCTGAAGTGCCGGAGCAAAAACACAGCAGTCAACTCGGTAAACTCACTCAGACTGGTCAAAGCTGACAGGAAGCAGAAAGCCTCAATAATAGCAAACCCCTTGCTTCTGAGAAAGCAATAGAGTTTTTAAATGGTCTCGCTCGGGTAAAATCAATGGCCTTCACCTTCCTTTATGCTTTTCTGTTTTCCCTTTACATTTTCAGCCTAAACACATATATTTGGTAAAAATGAAAATGCAGTATTGGTTGTGCTCGGAGACTGCTGTTCAGCCAGGCAATAAAAAAAAATAGCCAATCATCTATTGTGCTACTAAACAAACACCAAGTAGTGCTGCTGAAACAACCTGCATGACGAAGAGGGAATAAAGCAACCTCGCCAGTCCAATGCAAGAAGAAAGAAAGGAAAAGTTCATTTTCAAAGTTCACTAGTTCCTTCCCTGCATAGAAAGTCCATCAAAGATCTTACAAAAGCTCCACCAGTTTGGGAAATAACAAGACAGCTGAGGCATTTCCCATCCTCCAAACACAAAAGGTGGCTTTCAGACTGACGGGTTAGTCCAAAAGAGAGCACAGTTTGCATGAAAATGTGGTCATGTGAAAGTGGTCCTGAGAACAGGGAAGCGCACCGTGGTACCGAACTGAGACTACCTGTAGGAGGTGGTCCAAGTTTGGCTGCACTGGACCTGTGAAAGTTGTTGTGGAAGTAAAGTAATCTGCGCGTTCGTTTTAGCCGATGATGTCGTCGTCGTCGTCGTCATCATTAGTTTCCACAACACGTGTACCATGAGTGGCAGGGGCACGCTGTGAGACAAAGACGTGTCATTCACTCTGCTTCGCATATCACCAAAATAATTTTAAAAATAAAATTCAAATTTGGTGAGTCGCATTGTGTTCTCCATGTGCGTTTGTGATGATGTATGTAAAGGCACCGGGATCCAACAGAATCATGTAACCAACACTGCTGGGGGGTGGGGGGTTGGCGCCAGGAACAATCGCACTCGTATTCGAACCAGAAAACATGTCCAATGTGAAAACTCTTGTTGTAAGTGACATTCAAGGAGTTAAAAATAATGAACAGATTGTTGAAAAGTGGATCCCCCCCCCCCAAACAAACAAACCCATTAAGCCTCTCTTCTATTGTGTTCCGTGTCTCCAAAAGCATGCTGGGATTATAGCCAGGCTACATGACAACTTCATCATTCATCCTCCTCATAGTCTTCGTTTTCTTTACTAAAGCCTTGTTGGGATACTAACATGAAGGCGATCATTATCACCATCCGTCCACTCACAGGCACAGCTAATCGAGCCCAATAAAACCCATCACCCACATTAAGGATTCAGAACCAGCGCGGCCTGACACAGCGCTTTTAAAAAAATGTTTTTAAATCATAACTGGCACCATACAAGTTGCAGGGTGAAATGGCGGCAACCAGGTGAGGAGTACAAAGACAAGTGTGTTTTGCCTACAGTCAAGCATGGTGGTGGGAG